>NW_900404.1:0-904 GCF_000209065.1 Trypanosoma cruzi | reverse complement strand
CCCTGAATTATCCGCTGCTTGGAAGAATTTCGCGAGCTCTTGCCCACACGGGTACTGCACTCGGCTGATCGTTTTCGAGCGGCTGCTGCATCACACGTCGTGGTCTAAATTTTTGTTTCCAATTATGAATGGTGGGGGTCAGAGGTACTCTCTGTCAATATCTGTTTGCGTGTTCACACACTGGACACCAAACAACCCTGAACTATCCGCTGCTTGGAGGAATTTCGCGAGCTCTTGCCCACACGGGTGCTGCACTCGGCTGATCGTTTTCGAGCGGCTGCTGCATCACACGTCGTGGTCTAAATTTTTGTTTCAAATTATGAATGGTGGGGGTCAGAGGCACTCTCTGTCAATATCTGTTTGCGTGTTCACACACTGGACACCAAACAACCCTGAACTATCCGCTGCTTGGAGGAATTTCGCGAGCTCTTGCCCACACGGGTACTGCACTCGGCTGATCGTTTTCGAGCGGCTGCTGCATCACACGTCGTGGTCTAAATTTTTGTTTCCAATTATGAATGGTGGGGGTCAGAGGCACTCTCTGTCAATATCTGTGTGCGTGTTCATGCACTGGACACCAAACAACCCTGAATTATCCGCTGCTTGGAGGAATTTCGCGAGCTCTTGCCCACACGGGTGCTGCACTCGGCTGATCGTTTTCGAGCGGCTGCTGCATCACACGTCGTGGTCTAAATTTTTGTTTCAAATTATGAATGGTGGGGGTCAGAGGCACTCTCTGTCAATATCTGTGTGCGTGTTCACACACTGGACACCAAACAACCCTGAATTATCCGCTGCTTGGAGGAATTTCGCGAGCTCTTGCCCACACGGGTACTGCACTCGGCTGATCGTTTTCGAGCGGCTGCTGCATCACACGTCGTGGTCTAAATTTTTGTTTCCAATT
>NW_900403.1:0-904 GCF_000209065.1 Trypanosoma cruzi | reverse complement strand
CTCGAAAACGATCAGCCGAGTGCAGCACCCTTGTGGGCAAGAGCTCGCGAAATTCCTCCAAGCAGCGGATAGTTCAGGGTTGTTTGGTGTCCAGTGTGTGAACACGCAAACAGATATTGACAGAGAGTGCCTCTGACTCCCACCATTCACAATTGGAAACAAAAATTTGGACCACAACGTGTGATGCAGCGGCCGCTCGAAAACAATCAGCCGAGTGCAGCACCCGTGTGGGCAAGAGCTCGCGAAATTCCTCCAAGCAGCGGATAGTTCAGGGTTGTTTGGTGTCCAGTGTGTGAACACGCAAACAGATATTGACAGAGAGTGCCTCTGACTCCCACCATTCACAATTGGAAACAAAAATTTGGACCACAACGTGTGATGCAGCGGCCGCTCGAAAACGATCAGCCGAGTGCAGCACCCTTGTGGGCAAGAGCTCGCGAAATTACTCCAAGCAGCGGATAGTTCAGGGTTGTTTGGTGTCCAGTGTGTGAACACGCAAACAGATATTGACAGAGAGTGTCTCTGACTCCCACCATTCACAATCGGAAACAAAAATTTGGACCACAACGTGTGATGCAGCGGCCGCTCGAAAACGATCAGCCGAGTGCAGCACCCGTGTGGGCAAGAGCTCGCGAAATTCCTCCAAGCAGCGGATAGTTCAGGGTTGTTTGGTGTCCAGTGTGTGAACACGCAAACAGATATTGACAGAGAGTGTCTCTGACTCCCACCATTCACAATCGGAAACAAAAATTTGGACCACAACGTGTGATGCAGCGGCCGCTCGAAAACGATCAGCCGAGTGCAGCACCCTTGTGGGCAAGAGCTCGCGAAATTCCTCCAAACAGCGGATAGTTCAGGGTTGTTTGGTGTCTCAGTGTGTGAACACGCAAACAGATATGACAGA
>NW_900402.1:0-904 GCF_000209065.1 Trypanosoma cruzi | reverse complement strand
GATCACCACTGGTGGAGTTTCGCTGCCCCACATGCGGCTTTTAGCACTAAAGCAATGACGGACTGACCCGCTTCCGCACGGCACGCCACGGGCATCAACCAGACATCGTGAAAACCGGCGAACGTGAATTGTGCAATGAAACAAGTCCGCATCCACTCCGCTGCCCGGCGCTGCCGGCAATTAGACAAAACATGAGGCGGACACTTGGGAAGTGAGGAAGCTCTGCCTCACGAAAGGGTTGGCGCAGTTTCTTCTCGGGGTGGAAAGGCTCTGCCCCCAACAGAGCCTCCGCGCGGCGAGAAGGCACGAAGCTCCTCGAAGATGCGACGTAACTTCGATGCTGGTGGCAGGCGCCTCCTCATTTCTCATTATTGTTCGATTATTTGGTTGGTTGATTTATGGATTTGTTATTTTACTGATTCTCGGCAGCAATGGATTACTGAGCCGCGGCGCTATTCCGGGGCGGAGGCGTGACAGGGTCGTGTTTCACGCCCTCCGCTGCAGCTGCCTCTCCGGGGGCCGGGGCTCTCCTTCACGTCTCCACTCAGCAGGGCGGACGTGCTCGACGATGGTGGCCGGCGTGCGGGTCGTCGAATTTATTTGAGGAAACACGAGAAACAACAACAAAAAGCGCTTGGAGCCAGATCCCATAGCCACGGAGGGACGGGTTGTAGCACACGTGCGTATACGTTGTCGCTAGCAGCCCCTGGGAGGTGCTGCGGAGGGACTTCCTCCCGCACGCAAGAGGCGCGCACACGGCGGACGGCCTTTGCGCTGCTGGAGGAACTCTCAGTGCTGCGGAGGGTCACAGAACGCACCATGGATCCGGTGTGTTGGCTTTTGGGGCAGCTTTTGGCGACGCTCCGACCCGCCGTGTTGGAAGGGCCGGCGTGGTCATGGGGCG
>NW_900401.1:0-904 GCF_000209065.1 Trypanosoma cruzi | reverse complement strand
TGGTGTAAATTTTTGTTTCGAATTATGAATGGTGGTGGTGAGAGACACTCTCTTTCAATGTCTGTTTGCGTGTTCACACACTGGACGCCAAACAACCCTGAACTATCCGCTGCTTGGAGGAATGTCGCGAGATCTTGCCCACAAGGGTGCTGCAGTCGGATAATCGTTTTCGAGCGGCTGCTGCACCACACGCTGTGGTGTAAATTTTTGTTTCGAATTATGAATGGTGGTGGTCAGAGACACTCTCTTTCAATGTCTGTTTGCGTGTTCACACACTGGACGCCAAACAACCCTGAACTATCCGCTGCTTGGAGGAATTTCGCGAGATCTTGCCCACATGGGTGCTGCAGTCGGCGGATCGTTTTCGAGTGGCTGCTGCACCACACGCTGTGGTCTAAATTTTTGTTTCGAATTATGAATGGTGGTGGTCAGAGACACTCTCTTTCAATGTCTGTTTGCGTGTTCACACACTGGACACCAAACAACCCTGAACTATCCGCTGCTTGGAGGAATTTCGCGAGATCTTGCCCACAAGGGTGCTGCAGTCGGCGGATCGTTTTCGAGCGGCTGCTGCACCACACGCTGTGGTCTAAATTTTTGTTTCGAATTATGAATGGTGGTGGTCAGAGACACTCTCTTTCAATGTCTGTTTGCGTGTTCACACACTGGACGCCAAACAACCCTGAACTATCCGCTGCTTGGAGGAATGTCGCGAGACCTTGCCCACATGGGTGCTGCAGTCGGATAATCGTTTTCGAGCGGCTGCTGCACCACACGCTGTGGTCTAAATTTTTGTTTCGAATTATGAATGGTGGTGGTCAGAGACACTCTCTTTCAATGTCTGTTTGCGTGTTCACACACTGGACACCAAACAACCCTGAACTATCCGCTGCTTGGAGGTATT
>NW_900400.1:0-904 GCF_000209065.1 Trypanosoma cruzi | reverse complement strand
TATATATTATCTGATAGGCACAAGACCCCGCCGCTCCCCTTCGACAATTCCACCCCTTCGCCAAGTCCTGAAGTGCAAAAACACGACCGCGCGATATGCCGTCTGCGGGGTATTCTGCAGACCGCACGTAGCCAAAGGATGTCTGTCTTCCGCGAGAGTCAACAAACTCATATATCCGTCGCAGCTCCCAGGCCTTGGCGTACGAATTTGGGCTGCCTTTATTCGCCGCTCCTTGAAACAGTATTTTTCACCCAAACGTCGATGGTGGATGGCAAGATGGCGGAAAAGGCCGACAAGGCTAGGCGTACCGCGCAAGCATCGGCCTGCATGATAGAAAAGGCTTCTTCTCGCACCTTTCCCCGGGAATTTTAACGTCGCCTGATTGTGTAATAAAAACGGGTCCCATCCATGGAGTGATGCAACCCTGGTGATGACAGCCGATGCCTTTTCCGTGGGCTTGTTATTTCGCCTACGGTTATTCTCAATCATTTGTCGTAATCTCTCGCCCAAACCAGCCTCTGACGGCGGAAGGTTCGCCGGGGATGTCTCCAGCACAATCCCCGGCTAAGTGCGGATAATCTTCGTCGCACTGCCTTTCTGAAAACGTAGTTGCCATATAAACGCGTGCACAAAATGGCAGCCGCATACTAAAAGCGTGACGCCACAACCTCCACTCCCGCGATGGCTGGTGAATTGAGTGCCGGCATGGCGCGTACAGACAGGACAAACTTGTCACTCAGAGATACCGCCTGGCGAGTATGATCAAACTGCACCCCCAGGAAGGTGTAATGCGTGGCGCCCGATTCGTGGTCCTCCCACAATGTCACACCGCTTTTCGACCCTGCAATGCGTATATTATCGATCCGAACGTCGGCACGCACCAATGGAGGTGCGCCCCAGAGGC
>NW_900399.1:0-904 GCF_000209065.1 Trypanosoma cruzi | reverse complement strand
TTTTTTTGTTATCTCAGTCTCTTTCTTCCGCGGTTTCACCACGCCACAGGAAGAGAAAAGTAAAAAAAGTTGCAGTTTGAAATGGGAAAGAACCAAACTAATAAATCAGATCTTTTACGCCTCCTGTGGCTGTATATTAATGTTTTTGTTGTTGTTGTTGTTGTTGGTTTGTTGGTTTGTTGGCCTCTATTTTCCTGCACGTTGTATATAAATATTATTGATCCGCGGAGCAATTCCTTCTTTTTTTTCTTTTTTTACTTTTATTTTATTTTGTGTGTGTGTGTTCTCTTTGCCTTTGCGTAGGTGCCTTTTTTGCCACTATTTTTCCGCAGACTCTGCCCACGAATGGAGGCGGCAATGAAGGATGAAGGAATTCAAACCGGAACGTCGTCGTCCTCGTCGTCGTTTACGTCGTATGCGGACGCGCCAAGCAAGCGAAGTGGCCCTGACAATGGGGTCGTCAAATGGCCCTCATTTGGTCAGCCCAATCTTCTCCACGGTGAATTGGATCCGCCAAGTGCGAAGTGGCTCGAAAGATTTATGTCCACTTATTTCTTGTGCGAGTTGTGCCACAGGATTGTGATGGATCCCGTGCAGATTTTGCCAAATACTATGATGACGTGTAGAAGGTGTGCGCTTTCGAGACGAGTCTCCACCGACGCCATGGCAGAGTTGCCCTTGGGTGTTGTGCAGGCGTTTGAAGAACTCTGCGAAGCACACAGACGCCATCAAAAACCCCGTGTATTTACTTCACCAGAGGCGGGGGCGACCAAAAATGCCGGGGACGATTCGATCGCCGGCCGACGTACTGTGCGAGTCAAACGCAACGACGCCATTCCAGGGAGCAGGGTGGTCAAGTCAATACCCTCCCGCACAAATGCAGATTCAATCAATGCGGCCAAAC
>NW_900398.1:0-904 GCF_000209065.1 Trypanosoma cruzi | reverse complement strand
GAATTTCGCGAGCTCTTGCCCACAAGGGTGCTGCACTCGGCTGATCGTTTTCGAGCGGCCGCTGCATCACACGTTGTGGTCCAAATTTTTGTTTCCGATTGTGAATGGTGGGAGTCAGAGACACTCTCTGTCAATATCTGTTTGCGTGTTCACACACTGGACACCAAACAACCCTGAATTATCCGCTGCTTGGAGGAATTTCGCGAGCTCTTGCCCACAAGGGTGCTGCACTCGGCTGATCGTTTTCGAGCGGCCGCTGCATCACACGTTGTGGTCCAAATTTTTGTTTCCGATTGTGAATGGTGGGAGTCAGAGACACTCTCTGTCAATATCTGTTTGCGTGTTCACACACTGGACACCAAACAACCCTGAATTATCCGCTGCTTGGAGGAATTTCGCGAGCTCTTGCCCACAAGGGTGCTGCACTCGGCTGATCGTTTTCGAGCGGCCGCTGCATCACACGTTGTGGTCCAAATTTTTGTTTCCGATTGTGAATGGTGGGAGTCAGAGACACTCTCTGTCAATATCTGTTTGCGTGTTCACACACTGGACACCAAACAACCCTGAATTATCCGCTGCTTGGAGGAATTTCGCGAGCTCTTGCCCACACGGGTGCTGCACTCGGCTGATCGTTTTCGAGCGGCCGCTGCATCACACGTTGTGGTCCGAATTTTTGTTTCCGATTGTGAATGGTGGGAGTCAGAGGCACTCTCTGTCAATATCTGTTTGCGTGTTCACACACTGGACACCAAACAACCCTGAACTATCCGCTGCTTGGAGGAATTTCGCGAGCTCTTGCCCACACGGGTGCTGCACTCGGCTGATCGTTTTCGAGCGGCCGCTGCATCACACGTTGTGGTCCAAATTTTTGTTTCCGAATTGTGAATGGTGGGAGTCAGAGGCA
>NW_900397.1:0-904 GCF_000209065.1 Trypanosoma cruzi | reverse complement strand
CTGGAAGCTCCGAAATTCCTCCAAGCAGCGGATAGTTCAGGGTTGTTTGGTGTCCAGTGTGTGAACACGCAAACAGATAGTGACAGAGAGTGTCTCTGACTCCCACCATTCACAATCGGAAACAAAAATTTAGACCACAACGTGTGATGCAGCAGCCGCTCGAAAACGATCAGCCGAGTGCAGCACCCTTGTGGGCAAGAGCTCGCGAAATTCCTCCAAGCAGCGGATAGTTCAGGGTTGTTTGGTGTCCAGTGTGTGAACACGCAAACAGATAGTGACAGAGAGTGCCTCTGACTCCCACCATTCATAATCGGAAACAAAAATTTAGACCACAACGTGTGATGCAGCAGCCGCTCGAAAACGATCAGCCGAGTGCAGCACCCGTGTGGGCAAGAGCTCGCGAAATTCCTCCAAGCAGCGGATAGTTCAGGGTTGTTTGGTGTCCAGTGTGTGAACACGCAAACAGATAGTGACAGAGAGTGTCTCTGACTCCCACCATTCACAATCGGAAACAAAAATTTAGACCACAACGTGTGATGCAGCAGCCGCTCGAAAACGATCAGCCGAGTGCAGCACCCTTGTGGGCAAGAGCTCGCGAAATTCCTCCAAGCAGCGGATAGTTCAGGGTTGTTTGGTGTCCAGTGTGTGAACACGCAAACAGATAGTGACAGAGAGTGCCTCTGACTCCCACCATTCACAATCGGAAACAAAAATTTAGACCACAACGTGTGATGCAGCGGCCGCTCGAAAACGATCAGCCGAGTGCAGCACCCGTGTGGGCAAGAGCTCGCGAAATTCTCCAAGCAGCGGATAGTTCAGGGTTGTTTGGTGTCCAGTGTGTGACACGCAAACAGATAGTGACAGAGAGTGTCTCTGACTCCCACATTCACATCGGAAACAAAAT
>NW_900396.1:0-904 GCF_000209065.1 Trypanosoma cruzi | reverse complement strand
ACTGCCTCTCTCCCCAACTGTTGTGTAGGTCTCTGCGGCGCCTCGGCATCGGTGCTTGGCCGCATTGTGGCGTGCCGTGCGCTTTTTCCTCTGCTTTGGCCGCAGGTCTCCTGCCCCCGCCCTTCTCTCCTCCCTTTGTTTCCCAAGATCAAAGCCAAGCCAAGGAACCCAACCACACTTTATTACTATTTGTTTTTTGTTTTTTGTTTTTCGCAGACAAGGATGGCAACCCCGAAGCAGGCAGCGAAGAAGGCGTCCAAGAAGCACAGCGGCGGCCGCTCCGCGAAGGCCGGTCTGATCTTCCCCGTGGGCCGTGTGGGCTCGCTGCTGCGCCGCGGCCAGTATGCCCGCCGCATCGGCGCGTCGGGCGCTGTGTACATGGCGGCGGTGCTGGAGTACCTGACAGCCGAGCTGCTGGAGCTGTCCGTGAAGGCGGCGAGCCAGCAGGCAAAGAAGCCGAAGCGCCTGACACCCCGCACGGTGACGCTTGCCGTGCGCCACGACGACGACCTCGGCATGCTCCTGAAGGATGTGACGCTGTCGCGTGGTGGTGTGATGCCGAGCCTGAACAAGGCGCTGGCGAAGAAGCACAAGAGCAGCAAGAAGGCGAGGGCGACGCCCAGCGCTTAGAGCGGCCTTCAGGCCAGGCGCAGGGAGGGGGCGCAACATGTTAGATGCACCTGGGTGGCCGTCGTCGCTGAGCCACGGTGACCCACACGTAGCCCTATAGAATAGGATTGGTTTGTTGTTGTTTTCTTTTCGTTTTCTACTGCCTCTCTCCCAACTGTTGTGTAGGTCTCTGCGGCGCCTCGGCATCGGTGCTTGGCCGCATTGTGGCGTGCCGTGCGCTTTTTCCTCTGCTTTGGCCGCAGGTCTCCTGCCCCCGCCCTTCTCTCCTCCCTTG
>NW_900395.1:0-904 GCF_000209065.1 Trypanosoma cruzi | reverse complement strand
GTTGTACCAAGCACAGTGTTTGTCTTCCATGTACTTTCACTCACCTTGCCAACAAGAGTGGACCAATCCCACGAGGAGTCGATGTACTCCGCAACAACATCAGAAGAAATGGGCTCAATAATTTTATTACGTTCAACGGGATGTTCGCGATACACGCGACCCTCGGCAAAAGCAGCAATTACTCCACCAGCACTGACGAGAGAGGGTGAAACAAATGAATCCCTCCGAATTGAGCCAGTCTCCTCTTTCGGCAGCACCTGCGTCGTCCGCGGCACAAATAGATCGACCGTATGAGGCAATTGCGCATATCCCGAATTACTCCTCACAACGTCTGCGGCATCACAGGGGCCGCAGCACATCATAACGAAGAGGAGGAGCAGCACAGCGGAAGTAAACACACGCCGGGGCATGTTGGGCCTCTGCGGCTCACTCCCTCTTCCTTCCCTCCTCCTGCCCCTGGATCCGGTCACGCGGCAACGGTTGTGTGTGCGGGGCGCCATGACTGCAGCAACACGTGAGAGCATGTAAATATGCGTGTGGACGGTGTGTGTGTGTGTGCTTGTTGGAACTTTCAGAGCCTTCGAATTTCACAGTAGCGATTAGCGTTCGCTTGCTTTCTTTCCTAGCGTGTCTGTGTGCAAGAAATGGAAAGACAGCAACAGCGGCAATACATCAGACACGTCAGTGAGGAGCAGAGCAGGGCACCCACGCAAAGAGCGGGGCTCGAGAAAATCCGTAAGGAACAGCACGGAGAACCACCGCCCACAGAAAAGAGCAGCAACACGGCAAGTCACGGCGGGCCGTCGGTGTGTGCGGGCCAGCCCTCACGCGGTGCAACACGCCACACCCAGCAGAGAATGACAGACAGACAGAGAGAGAGAGATGAATGGACGCCGTCAAGAGG
>NW_900394.1:0-904 GCF_000209065.1 Trypanosoma cruzi | reverse complement strand
GCCTATCAGATAATATATATACAATTAATTGGTTAAAGTTTGATGATGTGGGGAACACACTCTTATTCCATTTACTCCTTTTTTTTCTTCTTGCGTGGTTTCTAGAGATAATTTCAGCATTCGGTCAGCCTCCCGGGCGGATACTCACCCCATTTCATCGCGTGGAGTGAAGCACCGCATCTCATTGAGGGTGGAATGAGCGAACAGTGTGGGTGCTGCTTCGTGGCTGGATGAGGATCCGCTTCCGCGTGTGGCTGGTGGGGTGGGTGCCCGCTCACGGGCCAATTTGATTGTGAGTGCCTCTTGACGGCATCCATCTCTCTCTCACTCTCTGTCTGTCGTTCCCTGTTGGGTGTGGAGAGTGTTGCACTGCGCGAGGGCTTGCCCGCACACACCGACGGCCCGCCGTGACGCCCGCGATGGCCGGTGCGGAGTGGCGGTGCGTGGCGCTGGTGTTTTGCGGAGCGAGTGGGTGCGGTAACTGCGAGAGGGTCAGTGCCCTCCTCGCACCCTATGTATGCGTGTATGCGTGTGTGTGTGTGTGTGTGTGTGTGTGTGTGTGTTGCTGCTCTTTTCTGTGGGTGATGGCTCTCCGTGCTGACCCTTCCGGATTGTCTTGTGTCCCGCTCTCCGCGTGGGTGCTCTGCTCTGCTCCCCGCTGGCGTGTCTGATGTATTGCCGCTGCTGCTGTTTTCCTCCTTCACTTCTTGAACACACACAAAGAAGGAAAGCAAGCGCTAATCGCTACTGTGCACTCTGAAGGCTCTGAAAGGACCAACCGTACACCGCCCACACACACATATTTGTATACTCTCACGTGTTGCTGCAGTCAAGGCACCCAGCAAAAACACAACCGTTGCGGCGTGAGCGGATCCAGCGGAAGGAGGAAGGAAGAGAAAGTGAG
>NW_900393.1:0-904 GCF_000209065.1 Trypanosoma cruzi | reverse complement strand
ATTTTCCCCGACCCCCTCCAGATGTTTGATCGTTTGACAGGGCGTTCCTGCGCTCTGGGAGCACTCTTTTCACACCGTTGTTGCGTCTCTCCTTTCACTTTGCCTCTAAAAAGCGAAAATAGCGGGCCTACACGCTCTCCCACACGACGAGTAATATTATGGAAGTTGAGTTAATGGGCATGCGAACGCGCTCTGCGACAAGGAACGCAGTCCGGTGGATGGTGCTGTTTCTCCTGCTGCAGTACCTGGGCAGCCATCCCTCCTTTACCGCTGCAGGGGAGGAGGAGAAAGGACACGTGGTTATTGAAATTGTGAAGTATTTCAACTACCCCAATTCTATTTTTTTTGACAATTATGCCGGTGACGTGAGTTATTTTAGCTCTGATGACGTCTGTCATTTGGGTGGAGGCGTCCTTTCTGCGGATCAAACACCTGCTGCACATGTGGCCATCGCGGATGAGTTGAGAAAGACCGCAGTCCATAATTACGACACAAGCCATGCGTACCTGGGTGGAGACGCCGACCACGCAGCGACCCCAACAACAGATCCCAAAAAAAGGTGTGGACGAGGTTTGAAGTGGGCAACGTTAAACTGCATCTTCAAGTGGAATCAAGGGGCGTTTGCCGACTCCTCGGCTGATGGTCTTGGTGTTGCTTTTTTCAGGGGCACACTGTATACGCTTGTTGACGCGGGACCAATGAACGGGTACAAGGCTTATTGGCCCTACCATTACCCTCATCACGGCAAGACGTTCTTAATGCTTCGTCTGAAAAAAAAGGAAAACAGTGGGAACGCAACGTGGTATGATTGGTACCCTGCGCCTAAAGACCACGGCGACACGCCTTACCGTTCATTTGGCGTCGTCTGTGAGACTCAAAAAAGGGTACGTCGTCAGCACTACAA
>NW_900392.1:0-904 GCF_000209065.1 Trypanosoma cruzi | reverse complement strand
CTGTGGTCTAAATTTTTGTTTCGAATTATGAATGGTGGTGGTCAGAGACACTCTCTTTCAATGTCTGTTTGCGTGTTCACACACTGACGCCCAAACAACCCGGAACTATCCGCTGCTTGGAGGAATTTCGCGAGATCTTGCCCACAGGGGTGCTGCACTCGGATAATCGTTTTCGAGCGGCTGCTGCACCACACGCTGTGGTCTAAATTTTTGTTTCGAATTATGAATGGTGGTGGTCAGAGACACTCTCTTTCAATGTCTGTTTGCGTGTTCACACACTGGACGCCAAACAACCCGGAACTATCCGCTGCTTGGAGGAATTTCGCGAGATCCTGCCCACAACGGTGCTGCACTCGGATAATCGTTTTCGAGCGGCTGCTGCACCACACGCTGTGGTCTAAATTTTTGTTTCGAATTATGAATGGTGGTGGTCAGAGGCACTCTCTTTCAATGTCTGTTTGCGTGTTCACACACTGGACGCCAAACAACCCGGAACTATCCGCTGCTTGGAGGAATTTCGCGAGCTCCTGCCCACAGGGGTGCTGCACTCGGATAATCGTTTTCGAGCGGCTGCTGCACCACACGCTGTGGTCTAAATTTTTGTTTCGAATTATGAATGGTGGTGGTCAGAGGCACTCTCTTTCAATGTCTGTTTGCGTGTTCACACACTGAACGCCAAACAACCCGGAACTATCCGCTGCTTGGAGGAATTTCGCGAGCTCCTGCCCACAGGGGTGCTGCAGTCGGATAATCGTTTTCGAGCGGCTGCTGCACCGCACGCTGTGGTCTAAATTTTTGTTTCGAATTATGAATGGTGGTGGTCAGAGACACTCTCTTTCAATGTCTGTTTGCGTGTTCACACACTGAAGGCCAAACAACCCGGAACTATCCGCTGCTTGGAGGA
>NW_900391.1:0-904 GCF_000209065.1 Trypanosoma cruzi | reverse complement strand
CCGCTCGCGGTCAGCTAGTCGGCGAGGAGCGCGAGGACATGTGTGGATTGCACCGCGATGCCGTGGGTTCCGAGGAGAGAGCGGTGCGCCGCTGCCTGGAGCGCGGCGAGGCTGCAGCTGTGGACGAGCTCGGAGAGGAGTACAGGAGCGCGACGCACGAGCGAGCAGTGGAGGCGCTAGCCGCGGAGGAGGACGCCGCTCGCGGTCAGCTGGTCGGCGAGGAGCGCGAGGACATGTGTGGATTGCACCGCGATGCCGTGGGTTCCGAGGAGAGAGCGGTGCGCCGCTGCCTGGAGCGCGGCGAGGCTGCAGCTGTGGACGAGCTCGGAGAGGAGTACAGGAGCGCGACGCACGAGCGAGCAGTGGAGGCGCTAGCCGCGGAGGAGGACGCCGCTCGCGATCAGCTAGCGGGCGAGGAGCGCGAGGACACGTATGGATTGCACCGCGATGCCGTGGATTCCGAGGAGAGAGCGGTGCGCCGCTGCCTGGAGCGCGGCGAGGCTGCAGCTGTGGACGAGCTCGGAGAGGAGTACAGGAGCGCGACGCATGAGCGAGCAGTGGAGGCGCTAGCCGCGGAGGAGGACGCCGCTCGCGATCAGCTAGCGGGCGAGGAGCGCGAGGACACGTATGGATTGCACCGCGATGCCGTGGATTCCGAGGAGAGAGCGGTGCGCCGCTGCCTGGAGCGCGGCGAGGCTGCAGCTGTGGACGAGCTCGGAGAGGAGTACAGGAGCGCGACGCATGAGCGAGCAGTGGAGGCGCTAGCCGCGGAGGAGGACGCCGCTCGCGATCAGCTAGCGGGCGAGGAGCGCGAGGACACGTATGGATTGCACCGCGATGCCGTGGATTCCGAGGAGAGAGCGGTGCGCCGCTGCCTGGAGCGCGGCGAGGCTGCAGCTGTGGA
>NW_900390.1:0-904 GCF_000209065.1 Trypanosoma cruzi | reverse complement strand
ACAAAAAAAAGAATCGCGTTTTCTTTAATGTTTTTCCTGTTTGGGGGCGGGGATCTTTGTTTTCTATGATTGTCTCTTTTTTTTTGTCTGTTCCAGGTTGGTTTTGAGGACGCTTGATGTGCCTGCTGGGTGATCGCCGGCTTTTTTATTGGTGATTGCGTATTTTTGGCTTACCGGTGTGCCGCTCAGCGCCATTTTGTTTTACTTCTTTTCTGCTTATTGGGGCGTGTTGTTATTCGTCACGCGTCAGCACACACCGAGCAACATGTCAAAAAAAAAAAATGCAGGTTTTTTCCCCCTCGCGAGGGCCTCGGCAGCCACAATCCTGTGCGTGCGTGCATTCTCAGCGTTTTAAGCACGGCATGTGTGTGCATGTGTGTGTGTGTTTGTCAGCGCCTATACTTGCAGAGCAGCTGTGCGCCACAAGAGAGTCTGAAGAAAGCAACGGCAGAGAGAGGCAGATAAGCACACACGCAAATTACTCATATCATCACACACACACACACGCAGCCGCGGAATGGGTGCACTCAACCACAAAATCAAAAAGAAAAACAAAACAAAAAGCCGAAGCGTGGGACTACCAGCGCACACACACTCTCATTGCTCCCGTAAAGCAAAACACACACACAGGGAGAGAGAGAGAGGTCGCCCACTCAATGCAATGAAAACAAAACAGAAACAGTTACGGTGCTCCGCCCATGCAGCCAGGCAGGACGGCAGCGGTGCGTGTCGTGCAAAAGAGAGCACCAACGGGCCTGCATGGGTGTGCATGCATATATACAATGGGCACATTATTGTGTGTGCTTCGTGGGGTGAGGCGACGACGAGAGTCCATGCAAGGGGACACACACACAAAGAGAGAAGGAAGTGTGTGTATGCGGGCGGTGCATGGCTCTCTCACACT
>NW_900389.1:0-904 GCF_000209065.1 Trypanosoma cruzi | reverse complement strand
AGGGGTGCCGATACGTACTCCCCTCGTGGTTCTTTTTTATTTTTATCTGAAATTTATTTCTTTTTGTATCTCTATGTCTGTATATTTGGTTCGTTTTTCCGCGACTGTTGGAATCCGCTGAGTTCCCTTCTTTTTTTTCTTTTTGTTTGTTGTTGTAGTTGCCTCATTTCTTCCTTCGGCGTTGTCGCTCAATACACAGGAGTGTATTCGTATTATGACCAATACCGACTTCCACTAACTATTTGTGCCTTTCAGTGCTGTATGCTTGTTGAAAAGATGGTGGCCGTGGGAGTGGTGGTAACCGCTACTGCCGTTGGCGCCCCGGATACCCCCGTTGCCACCACTGCCGTTGTGTTTGGCTCCGGCCCCACTGTTGTGACCGCCACCACCGCCACAGCAATTGTTCTTCGCCCCGCTGCCGCCCATGCTATTTTTCACAATATTGTTGCCGGACCCACCGATGTTGCTGCTTGCAAAATGATTGTTGGATACGTTGTTTTGAGCGGCTTTGGGACGAACGTCGTAGATGCGAAGCGCTCGTGTCACCGCCTCTGACGTGTGTGGTGGCCCCCCTTGCGGTAGGGCACCGGTGGGAATAGGTGAGTCTCCGTCACTCTGCCCATTTTCCGGGTTCCCAGGAAAAGGCATCTGGTCACCATGTGCAGCGCTGTTCGTGGTGGCTGCGGCATTAACTTTGTTTTCGAGGCCCCATTTTCCTGTAGAGAACGTCGGCGGGGACACACTGGCGCCTGTAAACGATGACGCCCCACTTCCGCTGTATATCAGTGGGCTCCTGTGGGGGGCAATGCTCGGGGATGCATCCCAAGAACGGGTAGCAACGACATGTCGCTGCTGGTCGCAGATGGCGCGGAATTCCTCGTCCGTGACTTCACCAACAGCGAGC
>NW_900388.1:0-904 GCF_000209065.1 Trypanosoma cruzi | reverse complement strand
CGGAATGGGTGCACTCAACCACAAAATCAAAAAGAAAAACAAAACAAAAAGCCGAAGCGTGGGACTACCAGCGCACACACACTCTCATTGCTCCCGTAAAGCAAAACACACACACAGGGAGAGAGAGAGAGGTCGCCCACTCAATGCAATGAAAACAAAACAGAAACAGTTACGGTGCTCCGCCCATGCAGCCAGGCAGGACGGCAGCGGTGCGTGTCGTGCAAAAGAGAGCACCAACGGGCATGCATGGGTGTGCATGCATATATACAATGGGCACATTATTGTGTGTGTCTCGTGGGGTGAGGTGAGGGCGAGAGTCCATGCAAGGGGACACACACACACACAGAGAGAAGGAAGAGTGTGTGTGCGGGCGGTGCATGGCTCTCTTACACTCACTCTCACGCGGCCACCACCGCAGCCGCAGCCGCACAAACCACGAAACAGGTGGAATCAGTGCGATTGCAGAACTCGCACACCGTCCTGCAAACCAGAAGTTTAAAAAGCAATATGAAGCAAGAATTCAAAAAAAAATGGAAAAAACTTAGGCTTCTGCGGGAATCGAACCCGCGTCCCCGGATGACATTGTGAGCGTGTTTGCCACTGAGCTATAAAAATGCGGTCGCGCGACCCCTTTTCACGTAAAGTATTAATTTCGATCTTCGAACAATCGAGCACATTTGCGTTGTCCCCTGGAAAACGAAAAAGACGTGTTTAGGATGCGCCGCCGCAGCGTGGTTACTACGATAAGTTCGTCATATATCTCTCGTACGGGGCCGCAGCCGCAGCGTGGTTACTACGATAAGTCGTCATATATCTCTCGTACGGGGCCGCAGCCGCAGCGTGGTTACTACGATTCGTCGTGTTGTATCCAACGTCCGGGGCAGCCGCTGCAACTTGGATAATT
>NW_900387.1:0-904 GCF_000209065.1 Trypanosoma cruzi | reverse complement strand
AGGAAACTTTTGTCGTTGCTCGACCACCTCTTCGGCACTCAGATGGCACTGTATAGCTAGACGCGCTGGTAAGAGTAGAAAAAAATAAAAATAAAAAAAAAAACTCTGGGGAACTGAGCAGTTTGTTTGCCAACGACGATGAGGATCTTACGTTGTTTTTGGCGACTTTCCCCGAGGAGCTGCAGCATGTGCGTTTACGCACGGAGGCGAGGGGTGTGTTGGGAGAACTGAAGGAGACAAGCAGTTTGCTGGTGAATTATGCAACCAACGTGCGACATCGGCTCCCCGAAGGGTACGTGGCGACAGCGCCGCACGAGAGCCTTTCGTCCGCCACGGCCATGGCGGAGGCGGCGGAGGAGTTGAAGACAAAAGTGAGGATCGACGAGCTGCGACAGCGCTTTGAGTTGGAGGGATACGAGGAGCACCCGGAGCTCTGGCGGACGTTGCAGGATCTGCGTCAGAAGGTACTTGAGCAGGAGGCGTTCCTCAAGGAATCCCTGATGGATGTCGTTAATCTGTCGCGGCCCCTTCCTGGCGAGGATCGCGACGCCTTTGCGATAAGGCTCACGCGAGAAGTAAACGAGTATGCCAAGTCCCACCGCCTCGACCAGCGAGACCTGGGAAAGAATACGGACATAAAGGACGACTACACCGCCGCTGTGAAGGGGTTTCTCGAGAGCTTTGCGTTGACACGCGGCAGGCGCCCCGGTCACGATGTTGGCTGCCAATGCAATCCGGACGATCTCGGCTACGTGGATGAGGAGATCCGACGCACGGAGGAGGAAATGGAGGACCTTTACTTTCATGCGCGTGGGCTGTTCAGCGCCCATAAACTCACCATTGTTGCCGTAGGAAATGTTATGGGATTTCACGCCTCCCTTGAATTGGAATCAACGTGCAAGCG
>NW_900386.1:0-904 GCF_000209065.1 Trypanosoma cruzi | reverse complement strand
AGAGGAGGTGCGCCGGTGCCTCGCCGACTGGAAAGCGGAACGCCTCGACTACCTTGTGCGGTTTGCAGCGTGGCTGCATTTGACACGGCGCGAACGGACCTTGGCGGGCTGCAGGACCTGCGCCGCCGATGGATCACGCTGCGAAACCAGTTCACGCGGTGTGTCGCCGCCCATGCGCACGTGCGGTCCCAAGTGATGCACTACGAGCCGTCCGGTGACGACACTGTCGTCTGCGTTGGTCCGCAGGGCTGCGGCAAGTCCACATTCTCCCGCACCCTGTACGCTCTGCTGCGCCAGGCAGGGCTTTCGCCATGTTGGATCAACCAAGACGAGGCCGGCGGAGGGCGGCAGTTTCTTGACGCCATTCGGCGCGCGCAGCGAGGCGGCCACACGCACCTTATCATGGACAAGATGAACCTCGATGAGGGCGCACGCGACGGCTACGCCGATCTCGGACTCAGGGCATTGACAGTGGTATGGTCACACCCCGACGGCACGGATGCACTAGTGGACATCTGCTTCGACCGAATCCGTCGCCGTGGTTCTGCCCACCGCACTTTCAAGGCGGACAGAGGGGAAGGGCGGCGCGTGCGTCAAACGCTGCTGGGCTGTGCGACGCGGTGCCGTCCACCAACCGAGGCGCCGCTGGTTGAGGTAGGCGTGGCAGACGACACTGCCACCATTGCACGGCGCGTTTGGGCTGAACTTTCCGCACGTGGTTTGACGGACATACCCGAAATTTAGACAATTGACATGGCGAACGCCTGCGAGTCTTTTCTGTGCCGTTTCCCCCGCCACGTGGAGTATGCCGCAATTCAGATTGCGTCACCCGAGAGGGTTCTCGAGCTTGTGCCGCCAGAGATGCTAGACGGCAAGAAGGTGCAGAAGGCCTTCCATGTGACGA
>NW_900385.1:0-904 GCF_000209065.1 Trypanosoma cruzi | reverse complement strand
GGAGGATTTTCGCGAGCTCTTCCCCACACGGGTGCTGCACTCGGCTGATCGTTTTCGAGCGGCTGCTGCATCACACGTTGTGGTCCAAATTTTTGTTTCCGATTGTGAATGGTGGGAGTCAGAGACACTCTCTGTCAATATCTGTTTGCGTGTTCATGCACTGGACACCAAACAACCCTGAACTATCCGCTGCTTGGAGGATTTTCGCGAGCTCTTGCCCACACGGGTGCTGCACTCGGCTGATCGTTTTCGAGCGGCCGCTGCATCACACGTTGTGGTCCAAATTTTTGTTTCCAATTATGAATGGTGGGAGTCAGAGGCACTCTCTGTCAATATCTGTTTGCGTGTTCATACACTGGACACCAAACAACCCTGAACTATCCGCTGCTTGGAGGAATTTCGCGAGCTCTTGCCCACACGGGTGCTGCACTAGGCTGATCGTTTTCGAGCGGCTGCTGCATCACACGTTGTGGTCCAAATTTTTGTTTCCAATTATGAATGGTGGGAGTCAGAGACACTCTCTGTCAATATCTGTTTGCGTGTTCACACACTGGACACCAAACAACCCTGAACTATCCGCTGCTTGGAGGAATTTCGCGAGCTCTTCCCCACACGGGTGCTGCACTCGGCTGATCGTTTTCGAGCGGCCGCTGCATCACACGTTGTGGTCCAAATTTTTGTTTCCAATTATGAATGGTGGGAGTCAGAGACACTCTCTGTCAATATCTGTTTGCGTGTTCATGCACTGGACACCAAACAACCCTGAACTATCCGCTGCTTGGAGGATTTTCGCGAGCTCTTGCCCACACGGGTGCTGCACTCGGCTGATCGTTTTCGAGCGGCCGCTGCATCACACGTTGTGGTCCAAATTTTTGTTTCCAATTATGAATGGTGGGAGTCAGAG
>NW_900384.1:0-904 GCF_000209065.1 Trypanosoma cruzi | reverse complement strand
GACCTACACAACAGTTGGGAGAGAGGCAGTAGAAAACGAAAAGAAAACAACAACAAACCAATCCTATTCTATAGGGCTACGTGTGGGTCACCGTGGCTCAGCGACGACGGCCACCCAGGTGCATCTAACATGTTGCGCCCCCTCCCTGCGCCTGGCCTGAAGGCCGCTCTAAGCGCTGGGCGTCGCCCTCGCCTTCTTGCTGCTCTTGTGCTTCTTCGCCAGCGCCTTGTTCAGGCTCGGCATCACACCACCACGCGACAGCGTCACATCCTTCAGGAGCATGCCGAGGTCGTCGTCGTGGCGCACGGCAAGCGTCACCGTGCGGGGTGTCAGGCGCTTCGGCTTCTTTGCCTGCTGGCTCGCCGCCTTCACGGACAGCTCCAGCAGCTCGGCTGTCAGGTACTCCAGCACCGCCGCCATGTACACAGCGCCCGACGCGCCGATGCGGCGGGCATACTGGCCGCGGCGCAGCAGCGAGCCCACACGGCCCACGGGGAAGATCAGACCGGCCTTCGCGGAGCGGCCGCCGCTGTGCTTCTTGGACGCCTTCTTCGCTGCCTGCTTCGGGGTTGCCATCCTTGTCTGCGAAAAACAAAAAACAAATAAAGTATGGTTGGGTTCCTTGGCTTGGCTTTGATCTTGGGAAAAAAAGGGAGGAGAGAAGGGCGGGGGCAGGGGACCTGCGGCCAAAGCAGAGGAAAAAGCGCACGGCACGCCACAATGCGGCCAAGCACCGATGCCGAGGCGCCGCAGAGACCTACACAACAGTTGGGAGAGAGGCAGTAGAAAACGAAAAGAAAACAACAACAAACCAATCCTATTCTATAGGGCTACGTGTGGGTCACCGTGGCTCAGCGACGACGGCCACCCAGGTGCATCTAACATGTTGCGCCCCCTCCCTGCG
>NW_900383.1:0-904 GCF_000209065.1 Trypanosoma cruzi | reverse complement strand
GTGGTTGTTTCATTACAAAGCGTGCCTTGGAAGCATATTGCAGCGTCTGGAGAGTTTCCGAGCGGTGTGTCTGCGATGGAGCTACGGTGCATATCATCGTCGTCTTGCTGTTGCCTCCAAAGGCCTCCTTCAGTATCTTGGTCAGCGTACTCTCACGGTACGGCGGCTTAATGTTGCGCCGCCTGGGGTCCGAGAGAGACTCAATCACCAAACCGAGGGTAAACAGAGACAAATTGATATCCACACCTTCCTTGAATCTTTGGCCAGAGACGCCGGACTCGCCAATGCGCTCGCTTCCAGCCAAATCAACGAGACGTATGGCCAAACTCCTTCTTGGCGCACTTGCCACTTCACCTTCTGAATCAGCAATAGATATAATCTCCGTAAGCTCCACAATGAAGATTGCATGACTTCGACTGCTGCGCTCATTCATGGATGTGGAAGCCTTTTTCCTACACCCATTCCCAATCTTCAAGGCCCGTAAAATATCTTCTGTGTTTGAAACCGGCACACGGCGCACTCCGGTAAGCGCAAAAAATGTTTCATTCCCAACTACCTCCTCTCGAAGGGAAACGGGCGTGTTGCGGTTCAAAAGATCACTGATCTTCTCACAATACACTTCCACAAAGGAGACTTGTACTTCCCAGCTGAAGCTCTCTCCTGATGCGGACTTGACCGAGCGTCTTTGAATCTCCTGAAACATATCCCGACAGAGTCGAGGAATAATGCCTTCTTCGCTTTTATTGAGAACATCCTCGTTGTCATCCATGACGTTTGAGCCAACCTCACCCATCATAGTGTATGTTTTTCCGCTCCCTGTCTGGCCGTACGCAATCAACGTACTGTTAAAGCCCAGCAATTGCGTGAGCAAGCAGAGGCCTTCCCACCCGCTTGTACAAGGCAG
>NW_900382.1:0-904 GCF_000209065.1 Trypanosoma cruzi | reverse complement strand
GACTCCTCCACCACAGGGACCCCGCCGCGAGGTAGAAACAAAAAGGGGACGGGTAGAATGGAGAAATAGAAAAATATCTGGCACCTATCGGTTCCATGCCCCAATAAATTCGTGTTCTCCCCAAGAATTCATAAGATAGGAAAAGTATCATAAAGGAGTGCATTCGTTTATCAGGATATGTATATATATATATATATACTAATTTCGCCAGCTCTCACGCGATCATTCTCTTCACAAGTTACTAGAAAAAGAGAGAAATGGTACAATAGCCCACAAGAATACATCGATATACAAGCAAAGTAATACGTCATTCCGCATAATTCTTCGTTCCTTCTCTTGTTGTTCGCTCTACACAAAATCAGAAGTATAAAAAGTGACAGGCATGTCCTCCCACACAGTCATCGTGCAACAGGAGGGAGAGTCACTGCAGGCGCCCGCACAAACAAATAGAAACAAACCAACAATCAATGACGAGGTCAGGGCGGAGTCCGATGGGTGGCCGCGCAGCTGCACAGCCGTGGCCCTCACGTCTTCCCTCATGTCAGCCAGCAACGCACACTCACAACCTCCAGAAATTGACGCGTCACAGAAGGGCCTCATCGATTGTTTTCTCTAACGTTTTCCTGAATGCATCCTATGGCCCGCACAACAGCCACCACCGTCAAGCACGTCCTCACTACTAAGTACAGATATGAAATAGAGAGAGCAGCAGCCCCCATACTCGGTGCTGCAGCGGCGGGCGCAAAACACACGCACACACCCGTTACGCATCCACGCCGGGCTAGCGTGATAAGCTCGATAATCCGTTGTCGTCGATAATCGATAAAATAAAATAAAAGCAACGAAGCAATCACCCAATCAATCTATGAATAATGGAAAGAAAAAAGATACTCTCCAGAAGCGT
>NW_900381.1:0-904 GCF_000209065.1 Trypanosoma cruzi | reverse complement strand
TGTCCAGTGTGTGAACACGCAAACAGATATTGACGGAGAGTGCCTCTGACTCCCACCATTCACAATCGGAAACAAAAATTTGGACCACAACGTGTGCTGCAGCAGCCGCTCGAAATCGATCAGCCGAGTGCAGCACCCTTGTGGGCAAGAGCTCGCGAAATTCCTCCAAGCAGCGGATAGTTCAGGGTTGTTTGGTGTCCAGTGTGTGAACACGCAAACAGATATTGACAGAGAGTGCCTCTGACTCCCACCATTCACAATCGGAAACAAAAATTTGGACCACAACGTGTGATGCAGCAGCCGCTCGAAAACGATCAGCCGAGTGCACCACCCGTGTGGGCAAGAGCTCGCGAAATTCCTCCAAGCAGCGGATAGTTCAGGGTTGTTTGGTGTCCAGTGTGTGAACACGCAAAAGGATGTTGAAAGAGAGTGCCTCTGACTCCCACCATTCACAATCGGAAACAAAAATTTGGACCACAACGTGTGCTGCAGCAGCCGCTCGAAAACGATCAGCCGAGTGCAGCACCCTTGTGGGCAAGAGCTCGCGAAATTCCTCCAAGCAGCGGATAGTTCAGGGTTGTTTTGTGTCCAGTGTGTGAACACGCAAACAGATGGTGACAGAGAGTGTCTCTGATCCTCACCATTCACAATCGGAAACAAAAATTTGGACCACAACGTGTGCTGCAGCAGCCGCTCGAAATCGATCAGCCGAGTGCAGCACCCTTGTGGGCAAGAGCTCGCGAAATTCCTCCAAGCAGCGGATAGTTCAGGGTTGTTTGGTGTCCAGTGTGTGAACACGCAAACAGATATTGACGGAGAGTGCCTCTGACTCCCACCATTCACAATCGGAAACAAAAATTTGGACCACAACGTGTGATGCAGCAGCCGCTCGAAAACGATCAGC
>NW_900380.1:0-904 GCF_000209065.1 Trypanosoma cruzi | reverse complement strand
CGCAAACAGACATGAAAAGAGAGTGCCTCTGACCACCACCATTCATAATTCGAAACAAAAATTTAGACCACAGCGTGTGGTGCAGCAGCCACTCGAAAACGATTATCCGACTGCAGCACGCTTGTGGGCAAGATCTCGCGACATTCCTCCAAGCAGCGGATAGTTCAGGGTTGTTTGGCGTCCAGTGTGTGAACACGCAAACAGACATTGAAAGAGAGTGCCTCTGACCACCACCATTCATAATTCGAAACAAAAACATAGACCACAGCGTGTGGTGCAGCAGCCGCTCGAAAACGATTATCCGACTGCAGCACCCTTGTGGGCAAGATCTCGCGACATTCCTCCAAGCAGCGGATAGTTCAGGGTTGTTTGGCGTCCAGTGTGTGAACACGCAAACAGACATTGAAAGAGAGTGCCTCTGACCACCACCATTCATAATTCGAAACAAAAATTTAGACCACAGCGTGTGGTGCAGCAGCCGCTCGAAAACGATTATCCGACTGCAGCACGCTTGTGGGCAAGATCTCGCGACATTCCTCCAAGCAGCGGATAGTTCCGGGTTGTTTGGCGTCCAGTGTGTGAACACGCAAACAGACATTGAAAGAGAGCGCCTCTGACCACCACCATTCATAATTCGAAACAAAAACATAGACCACAGCGTGTGGTGCAGCAGCCGCTCGAAAACGATTATCCGACTGCAGCACGCTTGTGGGCAAGATCTCGCGACATTCCTCCAAGCAGCGGATAGTTCAGGGTTGTTTGGTGTCCAGTGTGTGAACACGCAAACAGACATTGAAAGAGAGTGTCTCTGACCACCACCATTCATAATTCGAAACAAAAATTTAGACCACAGCGTGTGGTGCAGCAGCCACTCGAAAACGATTATCCGACTGCAGCACCCTTG
>NW_900379.1:0-904 GCF_000209065.1 Trypanosoma cruzi | reverse complement strand
GGTGGAATGACAACGCCACAAGCAGCGTCCTCATGTCCTTGTCACTTGCAATCCCCACAGAAAGACCCAAAAACACACTGTGCGAAGCCAAACCAAACTCCATTAAAATCGCAGCAGCAACACGTCTCGCACTGTTTAGGTGAGCTGCAGAAAGGGCCCCACGATTCTGGCAACACCCTCCCATTTCACAACTCGGTCCCGGCTGATCCCCACATCCCTCCATACCGCATGAGCCCGCACATCTGCCGTCTTGTTTTTGCTCATTTCCCGGTTCCCCCACAGTTGTCGAAGTTTGGCCTCCAGCGTCGCAGGCTGACCAGCTCTGTAGCATGCCGTCCAACAAGACATCAAGCAACTGCATCAGCATCGCCGAAATCATCGCAAAAAGCAATGCAAACGCGTCATACGTATCAGCATGGAGCCCTTTGGGTATACAATCCTCTGCAAAGCTGTGCATGCTGTGATGAATCATGGTAAGTAGCGAAACGGCCAGCACCACGCCAGTCGCCGCACACTTGCCGAGAACAAACAAGAATGGGCTCAGCCGCAGACCCGGCACATACTTCCCGGCAAGTGGGATAACCGTCCCCAGAAACGACGCAAACAAAAGAATAAAAATGGCTCCCACATGCAGCCCCAAAGAGTATGGCCCCGTGGTGGCGCTGCAGCCGCCATGGTGATGCCCGACGTGATGGTGGTCCCCGTGATGGTCTCCGTGCGAGGTGCTCTGCATGTCGTCCACTTGGATCTCAAACAGAAGTGCCCGATGTGAAGTTTAAGAATATGAAAGAACCGACTTTTATCTCATGAACATAAAGACACGCGAAGAAAGAGCAACAAAAAAAAAAAAAACAATGGGAATGCTCTGTAGTCCCTTAAAGGCGGCAAACGCAGGAAGGAGTTA
>NW_900378.1:0-904 GCF_000209065.1 Trypanosoma cruzi | reverse complement strand
ATCCGTCCCACGGCAGCTGGACAGCCAGCGCACCCAACACGCACATCCACCACTCGGCCGCACTCGGGCGTCAACACGCTCGCGCCCTCTTCAGGAGCGCAGCGAAGAGACGGCGGGGAGCAGCAGTCAGAAGCAAGACACCCGGCACGCAAGCAGCCTCGGTGCACTCACACAAACACAAACGGGACATCACCACCACCCCGGAAGGAGAAGGCACAAGCGCGCATGCAGCACAGCGGGGAACACGCGGCGCAGCCACAATTCCCCACGGCCCCACCGGCTCCGCAGCAGCGCCGCCTCTGCTTCGCATCCCTCGCAGCCCAGGCACTCGCAACAGGCAGCAGCCGACGCCGCCCACTGCCACGGACGCCGCTCACAGCTCCCGCGCAGCGTCACGGGGGTCCACGGTGCCGCCTCCTCTGTCCCGGTTCCTTTTTCCCTGTTTTTGTTATTTCTTATTCTCCAGTTTCCACCAACAAAAATTTAAAAATTGTGCAAAACACCAAAGAAAAACGTAAGTCTGTGGAAGCCCATCCACAGGGAAAAAAAGAAAATACATGCGTGCGGGCAGGGACAATGTGAAGGTGGAAAATAATGCCATCCACCACAGAGCGGCGCAAAGGAAAAAAAGGAAAGTGGCTGTGACTGCACCCAAACACACACGCAGAAAAAAAAAGAAGTCATAAACGCGCACTTCTCTTTCTTACCTTTACTTGTTATTTCCCTCCCCCTCCTCCCGCCGTTGTGGCACACAACACACACCCGATTCCTCGCCACCCGCCGCAGCCGCAATGCCCCATGTGTGCAGCCAAAAGGGCGTGCACGCATATGACGCCGCGCCGGCATAAAAGGAGAGGCTGCAAGAAACAAAAATAATGCCTGGTCGAACAACAAAGCATGATGC
>NW_900377.1:0-904 GCF_000209065.1 Trypanosoma cruzi | reverse complement strand
GTTTTCGAGCGGCCGCTGCATCACACGTTGTGGCCCAAATTTTTGTTTCCGATTGTGAATGGTGGGAGTCAGAGACACTCTCTTTCAATATCTGTTTGCGTGTTCACACACTGGACACCAAACAACCCTGAACTATCCGCTGCTTGGAGGAATTTCGCGAGGTGTTGCCCACACGGGTGCTGCACTCGGCTGATCGTTTTCGAGCGGCCGCTGCATCACACGTTGTGGTCCAAATTTTTGTTTCCGATTGTGAATGGTGGGAGTCAGAGACACTCTCTTTCAATATCTGTTTGCGTGTTCACACACTGGACACCAAACAACCCTGAACTATCCGCTGCTTGGAGGAATTTCGCGAGCTCTTGCCCACACGGGTGCTGCACTCGGCTGATCGTTTTCGAGCGGCCGCTGCATCACACGTTGTGGTCTGAATTTTTGTTTCCAATTATGAATGGTGGGAGTCAGAGACACTCTCTTTCAATATCTGTTTGCGTGTTCACACACTGGACACCAAACAACCCTGAACTATCCGCTGCTTGGAGGAATTTCGCGAGGTGTTGCCCACACGGGTGCTGCACTCGGCTGATCGTTTTCGAGCGGCCGCTGCATCACACGTTGTGGTCCAAATTTTTGTTTCCGATTGTGAATGGTGGGAGTCAGAGACACTCTCTGCCAATATCTGTTTGCGTGTTCACACACTGGACACCAAACAACCCTGAACTATCCGCTGCTTGGAGGAATTTCGCGAGGTGTTGCCCACACGGGTGCTGCACTCGGCTGATCGTTTTCGAGCGGCCGCTGCATCACACGTTGTGGTCCAAATTTTTGTTTCCGATTGTGAATGGTGGGAGTCAGAGGCACTCTCTGTCAATATCTGTTTGCGTGTTCACACACTGGACACCAAACA
>NW_900376.1:0-904 GCF_000209065.1 Trypanosoma cruzi | reverse complement strand
CATTCTGGCACAGAAGAAGAGGAACGGTGTTTTCCCGCTTTCGACGCCACCACTTGGGCCACGCGTGTTTGGAATGAGAGCGTTTCCGGAGTCGTTGTCGACCTTCGGGGCGCATACGATTGTTGGCAACAGGCGGAAGGCCACGCTCAATTTGCCTTTGACAATTTGGTCGAGTGGATCGGCGTGCTGGGAGCGGAGCGGGATCCCACCGATCAGTTCATGGATTCAGGCAGGTCCCTACTGAATACATTCCGGAGGCAGCTCACGATCGCAACCGAACATAGCATCCGGCTTTCCAAACCGCGCGCCCGTCTTTACACTGCCGCACATGAAGCTGACGCCTTTGCGGGGGCAGCCCAGCTTCTCGCGGAACGGCGAGGGACGCAACGATTGTCGTGATGCCGGTTGTGTCGCATTTGTGGGCACGAAGCGTCTACATGCAATGCCCGAGGCGCACCCAGAGGGAATTACTCGCAGCGCGGATGGCCGTGAAAAAGCGGCGGAGGGGCCGCCCGCTGCCTATGAAGGCGGACGACAGCAGCCTCATCCGTTCCACCGCCTCCCACCATCCGCACCGCGCCACCGACGCTTCATCCGGACTTTCGAATTGCCCGACGCAATCGTCGAGAAGGGCAATGGCGCTTATCCGCTACCGACGCTCGACTGTGGTACGAAACACCGACAGTTCCGCCGCGGGCCAGGCACAGGAGGAGGGCGAACGAGGCGGCTCGAGAGATGCGTGCCCCGCCAGCGTGGGAGCAGGCAATGTCTCTAGCGGGGCAATTCGCAACCTTTTGCCGCACGCACGAACAGCGGATCAGCGAGGAGAGCCGCGTGACCTTTTTGATGGCTGTGCTAGATGTGGCTCCACGGACCAGACCGCAGCACGCCAGGATGCTGCGGT
>NW_900375.1:0-904 GCF_000209065.1 Trypanosoma cruzi | reverse complement strand
CCACGGTTTACCAGGAAATATATTAAATTGGGCAGCCAGCCCTCTCGCTAGCATTCCTTCTCACATGCACTCAAAAATACCAGCACCCATCTACGCATTGACACGCATACTTAGTGAAGAGAGGTCGCAGGAGAAAAAAGCAAAAACAGTTCAACTCAATCTTCTCTAGCACAGGACAGAGAAGACAAATAAAGACACCTAGTGCTCCCGTCCTGCTGCCGCCATGGCTGCGACGGATGCATTCCGTGGTCCACGGCGAGCCCAGCACGACTCCTCACCCCCACAACCATTCATGACTGACGAAAGGGAGGTGCCGAGTGCGTCTTTCAGTTGCCTCCCGCGTCGGGCGAGAAGGATCACGTCGGGCGAGCCTCCGCAACTCACTCCGTGCGCGACCTCCACACCAATAGGCGGAGAAAAGAGGACGCGGCTGGGCAGTTTTGCCGCCCACTCGTAGGGCCCGGCCATTCCCCCGAAGCCAAAAATAAATAATAATAATAATAATATACAAGAGAGGCCTGTCTGCGTGGAACGCCGCATCGAGGGTGCTCGTCCCCGCCCTCTGCACAGCAGTCACGGACACTCCCGCACCCATTGGGTCACAGCGACTTCCCATCGCCTGCCCGCGTCAGAAGACGCACGTGGGTGCATGCGGTGCTGGGACTCGTCTCCTCCCTCCAGACCACCTCGCCACCACGCGGTTGCGCAGAAATTCATTCCCCCAGCACACAAATGTCCGTTAAGCCACGCATCGCAGGCACAAGAAAACAAATATACTCATCGTCCGTTTTTCAGAAGCGAAGAGAGGAGTAGCGCAACAGTTGCACGATGCTATTCTTATCGACTGCTGCGTCTCGCGAGTGCGGGGTCGACGGGCCATGTGCACACCACGACCCTGCCAAAC
>NW_900374.1:0-904 GCF_000209065.1 Trypanosoma cruzi | reverse complement strand
GCTGCCGCTGCGCATCCGCAACCCCGCCGCCGATGCGGTGTACCATCTTGTCTTCGAGGGCAACATACGCAAGCTGACGGGTGCGCAGCTGCGGCTGCACCTCGAGGCCATCTGCCTCATCCCAGCGGAGCAGCAGGTGCTCACGTTCAACGGCGTCCCTGTCGAAAACACAAGCACCGGGGCGTCGCTGGGGCTGCACAACAAGGCAGTGCTGGAGCTCCACACCGCGGGGGAGGCGAGTCGGATCCCGTCTTCGCGGCGTGGCGACTGGGGTGACAGACGCCGCGGTGGGCGGCAAACGCATCCCGCCGAGGAGCATCTGAACCAGAGCGATCGTATTGAATTTTCGCATGGTTTAAACACGTCGGCGACAACGGCGTCACAGTTCACGCCAGTGCCACGCACCAGGCAGCAGAGGGCAGATAGAGAGAGGGCTGGTGAGCGTCAGCGTTACCCGTGCGACAAGCATGACTGTGGTGGGCCACGCGCAGCAACGGGTACATGCGCCGTGGCGCCGTTAGAGAGGACTCCTTCGGCGCAGACTTTATCGCCGGTGGATGTCATCATTGAGGAGGACGCCATCGATGGCCTGGGCACCGCAATGATTCCGTTTTATGATGCCGACGTTGAGGATGCACGCTTGGAGCAAAGGGAGTATGTGTGGATGATGGAGCAGATGCGGTTTGAGACAGAACGGATGAATCGTGAGCGGGAGCTTCTTCGTCAACGCGAGGAGCTGGAGCACGAGGCGGAGATTTTAGAGCGAGAGAGGTGTATCGTGAAAAGACGTACGCTGCAAGAACGACGGAAGCTCGTTGAGCTACATCAGTGGGTATGCGAGGAGATGGCGATGGAGGCACAAATTCTGAATCTTAACGGCCATGAAAACGACTACAACAACTGT
>NW_900373.1:0-904 GCF_000209065.1 Trypanosoma cruzi | reverse complement strand
AAGGAGTTGGATCTCCGTCTCTTCATTCATGTTTTCCGCTGGCAGTTCCGACTGTGACACGCCAAAATTAAAAGTGATGAAAAGAAGAGGAAAAAAAATCCTGCATTGTGACCAACCCTGCCCGGAAGATGCCCTTTGGAATTTTTTCCTCAACACCTTTTCCGCTGCGTCCTCCGCTAAGAATGGCGCTAACGTGTTGTGTGCACACCGTATCACGTTGGGCGAGATGATAAGAGCACCAATGACGGTTCCCCAAACCCGCAGCAGCACCAACACGGCCAGTGACTGGGTGAAGTACACCGACAGGACGTATATTCCGCGGTGTCACCCTAGACCAACTCAACGGTGAGGACAATAGCGAGGAAACAAGCTGCGCCAACCACTGATGATGACCTTGCGCCTCAACATCGAGACTGACGGAATTATTAGCAACATAGCCGTCCGTTCCTTCCTGCCCCGTCCACCCACAGGCGGAAAGAGCAGAAAAATAACACACGGTATGATGTGAGAGATCATAAATGAGTTTTCTCGTGCTTTCACTGATAGAGGAATTGGTGTCGTGGAGTGTCACGCTCCAGTCGGGGCGCCATGACCCTCCGCAGCCCGACCACTCTAGCGACTCAAATCGACGACGACGCAGGACGTGTACCCAAAAGGGATCCAAGTCTTCATTAAAAGTCAGATGCTCGTCGTTGTCTTCAGCTGAGCCACGAGGCAACCACAGAGAAGTTGTTTCAGTCACAGAAACAAGGGTCGGCTCCTCGCCCACGTCGCCCAAACCCTCGGTAAGTGGCTGAAGATGAATGGTGTATTTTTTCTCCGTCCGCGGCACAGTGGAAGCATGCGCGTAGATCACCACCGGGCACAGAAGAAACACAAGAAAGACGCACAACAAAACAGAAAA
>NW_900372.1:0-904 GCF_000209065.1 Trypanosoma cruzi | reverse complement strand
CAGAAAGAGTCGCCTTGTAGACATCACCGCCTTTTTTCTCGGTTTTTAAGCACTGTAAAAGATGATGAAAAGCCAGATGCATTGGCGAAGCCTGTTCAAAATGCGTTGCATTTTGCTCGTAAAGGTATTGGACATATTCCACAGCGTGCACCTTCACCTTTGGCGCAACCACGTCGCCTAGTGTACGATAAATAGCGCGTGCCACGTCATCCACTGAACTAAGCTGAATGATCCTGGCAAGATGCTCCCGTGAGGCGCTCGACAACACCTCCTTGTTTCCACTCATGTTGACAAGAAGAGCGGTTATCACCTCCGGCAGACAGTCTTTCAATATGTTGGGCGAGACACGCATGATCACATTTAACGCCTGAATCGCCATTTGCGACACGCGAGAGTTGGGATCGTTCAATCGCGGGATCAACAAATTGACGCATTCCGCCTTTTGACGAAAACGGGAAAACTCTTCAGAGAGACGCCGGAGTCCCAATAGACGCTCGGACCACAACGTACTTCGCAGCGCATCCTGGACCAGCGCCCAGTTCTCCGCCATTTCTTCTACCTCTTTTTTCCCCTCATCCAACTTCCTCACAAGATTGTTGCCGTGACGCTTCGTTGTGGTGATAGATGTTTGCGGCGGCAATGGCGATTCCTTTACGGCCTCCGCCTCCTCATTTTTCGCCGCCTTCTTTTTCGTTGCCAAAACTTGTGTGACGGCGGAACCTGCGGTCTCCTTTTTCTTCTGGATGGACGGACTCATTTTGCGGTCTAATGAACGCCTCACAGAGTTCTCCAGACCCTTGTAGAGCGTCTCCGCCGCCTCTGGCTCGTTCGCATTTAAAATCCAAAAACACACTCGGGCGCGTCTTCGCGTCTCGTGATCCGCGTCCGCCAATCCAGAGCGCAG
>NW_900371.1:0-904 GCF_000209065.1 Trypanosoma cruzi | reverse complement strand
CCATCATAACAGACATCATCCTCTCTCGAGTGTAGTACTGTCGCCCAAATTGTTATGGCCCAATCATTTTTCTTTTTTCCTCCCCTCTCTCTCTCTTGTGTGCAGGTGCTCATCAAGCAATTCCGGTGCCATCCTTTGCGGTGTTGTTGCCAATATCATTGGTTTTTGTCTTCTCTACTGTCTGTGACGTGGACGGAAAGGACTTTGTTCGTTTAAATTGAAGAATCACAACTGACATGTTATCGCATCCGACACCAAACGGTCGTGGGGAGAGACACCGCTCGAGAAGCTCTTCCGCTATCTTCTCCAGAGGAATACGGGACTGAATGCGGTGACGCACAAATTCTACTACTTGATCATTGTTTAGCACATCCCATATACCGTCACAGGCGATGACGGCAAACTCGTCATGGTCGCGATTCAAACGAATAAAACGCACCTCTGGAGCACTCGTAACGGCCTGCTGATCCCATGACACCTGCATGTTGCACTTAAAGACAAAGTCCCCAATGGCTCGGCTAAGTGCAAGAGCTCCATTGACGCGGCGGTTCCATACATATCCCCCTGCCCTTTCTATCCTTGCTAACTCGGTTGGAAGAAATGGCTTGTGGTCATTACTGAGGGGCAGTGGCTCCCCGTCACGACACAAAACACAGCGACTATCCCCAGCGTTACCGCAATACAAGTCATCTTCCTTAATGAAAAGGACAATTGCCGCGCAGCCACTCCTCTCATTCGAGTAGTTGGCATACAAATGTTTATCGATGGCAAGAAAACCGTCATACAGAGCCTTTGCGTAGTTCCCCTCATCAAATGCCGCAGTCTTTGATACAAAATCAAAGAGGTTTCCGGCACAAAACCTTGCGACGTTTGATCCACTATGGCCGTCAAGACACCAAAAAAA
>NW_900370.1:0-904 GCF_000209065.1 Trypanosoma cruzi | reverse complement strand
CGGCCGGATGTACTCCGCGGGCATGTCCACTGGTCCGTCTGTATGGAGGACCTCCGTCTTGTCCTCGTTCGTCTCGATGCCCAGGGCACGCATCGCTCTGGATGTCGCCTCGCATACCTGCCCAAGCATGCCCGGTGGTGTCTCCACCGTAACGTCGTCCAGGTACGCCGTGAAGCTGGCGTTGGGGAAGCTGCTTTCCAGTTGGCGGAGGGTGGCGATGGTGCCGATGGAAAAAAGGACCGGTCCCAGCACCATGCCTTGTCGCACTCCCCGCGTCGACTTCCACGAGTGGACCAATTGTCCCTTTTCGTAGAAGCCCACCAGCCCTTCCGTGCCCAGAAGGAGTCGTGTGACCCGCCAGAGTGGGCTCCATGTGGTGTTACCATAGACGGCGGATAGGATGGCCGTGCGACTAATGGCGTTGTACGCATTCCGGCCGTCCAACATGGCCACGCCGCCCTTGATGTGGAAGTCCTGCCAAACCTTCTCAATCGCCAATTCTGTGCTGTTGCCGACCCCGTATTGCAGGTTCTTAAAGCAGGTTTTGAGGGCTGGCATGACAGCGTCCACCGCCATGAGTGATATAGTCTTTGCCCACACGCATTCGGCGCCAATCGGGCGGAACTTCTTGTTTGGCTTCCGGAGCACCGTGAGGTTGGTTGCCCTGAGGCGGTGTGCCACCTCCGGGGCCACGTTTCCGTTGGCCATGTCCGTCAAAATGGCGGTGATCTCCATGAGGAGCGCCTTGTCCTTCGTGAGGGGGTACACCAGCTCCCGTGTCCAGCCGTCAAGATCCGGTGCTGCGCCTCGCGTTAGGCGGCTCTCAATCAACTTGGCCACGTCCTTGCTGTCGAACGTGACCAGGGGTGCACTGACGGCGGGCTCTGGATACACACTTGTGGGT
>NW_900369.1:0-904 GCF_000209065.1 Trypanosoma cruzi | reverse complement strand
CATTTGTCCACAACGTCTCGCAGTGTCCGTTTCTTGGATCGGCATAATCGCTTCTTCTCACAAGAAATGTCTTCTTGCTTCTCGGAATGTTCCCCGCCTTTGCCGTAGACCCCGCTGTGTTTTGGGTGTGGCGCGGACAGTACGTGGTTGCAAAGTCATTAAATTGTGTCTGCTGACACGCCACAATCAAAACATGGCATTCCAGCAGAGCCTGGCGTCCATCGCGACGCTCAGTACACTGCACTCCACGACCCGCAAATTGCGCGACGGTCTCGGTCTGCCGTGTGATGATGGTGATTCGAGACGGGTGAATAAGATACGACGCCTGCAGTAAACGCTCCACAACAGCCCGCCCAACTCTGCCACCACCAACCACAACAACGCGAAATTCGAGTGGTGAAAGCATCAATTGTTCGTGAAAGAATGTCCCAAGACCGGCTGAAGAGCATGGCGTGTCGTAATTGTTGGTACGGTGGTTGCTGCTGGTATTGTCAGTTTTGGTGTTGCTTCCACAACGGCCACTACTAATACAACCCCTGCGGCTACTAGCGCTAGGACTATTCGAGCGGAAAGCAACAAAAGACGGTGTATGCCCTCTGCTACGAGATGCAGCTCTCCTACGAAAAAGAGGCCGTGGAGAAGGTGGGGCACGCAATGCTGCATAGCGGGCACGAGCCTCTGTCACAAGCCGCATAATATGCCAAAAAGAGGAACCACCCTCATTCAAGAGGGCCTGACACGACGAGGCCGCGTGGCACAGATACAAACACTGCTGGGCGATAATGGAGACTACAAAAGGTGCGGCGCAGACGGAAAGATCCAAAGAAGGATCGACACACGTGAGTCCCACAACGCAATCAAGCAGATGCTGCGTTTTTTCCTGCATTACACAGAATACCTCTCC
>NW_900368.1:0-904 GCF_000209065.1 Trypanosoma cruzi | reverse complement strand
CAACTGACTGAGTTCTGAATTTCCAAAGGGAATGCGCAGACGACGGCGGCGAATGCCGGAGACAATTCCTGCTGCCGACACCAGTGCTCGTTGGGCCCCTTCGTGGTGTAGCTGCGCGGTGGCATCAATGCCACACAAAGCGGGCCGTTCGGCATCTCCCAAGGCGACAAATGTCAGGGAGTTTGCATCCATCTGCAGACTCCGCCTCACCATCATCGCGGTAAAGCTGAAGGACGACGGTGTCGGGCAAATACGAAGGCATTGCCTCCAGCTCAGGCGTTGGCTGCTTTTCACACAGCACGGAGGAAAAGTATTTCTCATAGTCTTTGACGATAGTGTCCATCACCGCTCGAACGTCGCCGGCCAATGGGACACGAATTCGCGCCACCATTCGCACACGAGGTCCCTCCTTCACGGAGCCCACAATAACTCCGAGCTCGTTGTCGGCGTCAAGAAGGTCTGCGCGGTGCTCTGTTGGCCCAATGACGTGGCACGAGAGGGCAAAAATGCCCTTTTTGGCGCCCAGCCGAATAACTTCAGTGATGACTCAAGCAGCATATCCTTCTCCAGCTGCAGAGCCGTACATGAGCTGTCGCTTTGGTGAAGAACGCACGCCGTAGCAGAAGGCCACCATGTTCTGGCATTCCTGAGTAAAGTTGGGGGCGGCAGTGGCACACAATTTTCGGAAGAGTGTACTTGCGGCCGGCACGTCCAACGCCACATCGACGTCAAACAAGGCCTCAGCAACCGCAAATCCGGCATCCCTCAGGGGCTGGGGGCAATTCAACTGCACCGTGTTGCCGTCCACCCGCATTGTCGCGGGGAGCTGCGAGGACGGCGTCGTGGTTTGGTGGAAGCAAAAACGGCCTTCGCCTCCATTGGAAGAATATCACATTGAAATGCT
>NW_900367.1:0-903 GCF_000209065.1 Trypanosoma cruzi | reverse complement strand
CGGTAGTCACCAAGCACGCCCCGCTAGAAAGTGCACTCCCAGTCTATGCTGCATCCACTGAGCGACCTTGCTGCCTTGCCGCACAAACAAGTCCACAATTTACGCATTCTGACTGCAGACATATGCCAGTGGGGATTCCCGCCCTTTCCCTCAGCCTTGCAAAGGGCGTACGCCATACAAATGCCGGTCATGTGGTGGTGGTCGTCTCGCAACATTTTTTTTCTTTTTCGCCGCAGTGCACATCCCCCTCCCACAAATCATTTGTTCGGGCCATGTTCCTGCGGCCAAACATCGCGCTGCTGGATCCCGCGGCACAGTCCTCGGCACAGAAGTGAGGGGAGGAAGAGGGACCGCAGAAGGTGCGAGCAAATCCAAATTCAGTGGCGGACGCTGCAGTGAAGACTGACGTCCCACGCGGTGTCCCTTTTCTAGGTCCGGTCCTCGCCGTGCCATGCTCTCAGCGTGCGGTGCGCCGGCCGCTCCGAACATCCACACGTGCTTGCGTCTCACCGTCGCTCCCAGCCCCGTTCGTTGGCTGCATCAGGGATGCCGCCATCCAGAGACGGGCATAAGGACGTTGCATCCAACAAAACCTTCAGAGGCACCCGGTGGGCCAACGACGACCATCACTGCGGGATGTGTGGCCCTTCCGCCGCTCACCTCGAATCGAACTTCTACGCCTCCTCGAGCAGCAGCAGCAGCAGCAGCAGCATAAATACACCGGCCCACTAGGGTCCGTCACCAGCCATTGCAGGGAGACCACTGTGCCCCAGTGCTATGAAACCCGAATTGCATTGACGGGCCACTTCGGAAAATCCTGTCGCATCCTCTCCCATTATGCGGAAACACATCCGTCGTGCATGTGTCCACCGCAGCCAAATGAATCCGGTCCAAATACCCTCC
>NW_900366.1:0-903 GCF_000209065.1 Trypanosoma cruzi | reverse complement strand
AAACACGTCTTTTTCTTTTTCCAGGGGACAACGCAAATGTGCTCGATTGTTCGAAGATCGACATTAATACTTTACGTGAAAAGGAGTCGCGCGACCGCATTTTTTTAGCTCAGTGGCAAACACGCTCACAATGTCATCCGGGGACGCGGGTTCGATTCCCGCAGAAGCCTAAGTTTTTTCCATTTTTTTTTTTTTTTGAATTCTTGTTTCATATTGCTTTTTAAACTTCTGGTTTGCAGGACGGTGTGCGAGTTCTGCAATCGCACTGATTCCATCTGTTTCGTGGTTTGTGCGGCTGCGGCTGCGGTGGTGGCCGCGTGAGAGTGAGTGTGAGAGAGCCATGCACCGCCCGCATACACACACTTCCTTCTCTCTCTGTGTGTGTGTCCCCTTGCATGGACTCTCGTCGTCGCCTCACCCCACGAAGCACACACAATAATGTGCCCATTGTATATATGCATGCACACCCATGCAGGCCCGTTGGTGCTCTCTTTTGCACGACACGCACCGCTGCCGTCCTGCCTGGCTGCATGGGCGGAGCACCGTAACTGTTTCTGTTTTGTTTTCATTGCATTGAGTGGGCGACCTCTCTCTCTCTCCCTGTGTGTTTGTTTTGCTTTACGGGAGCAATGAGAGTGTGTGTGCGCTGGTAGTCCCACGCTTCGGCTTTTTGTTTTGTTTTTCTTTTTGATTTTGTGGTTGAGTGCACCCATTCCGCGGCTGCGTGTGTGTGTGTGTGATGATATGAGTAATTTGCGTGTGTGCTTATCTGCCTCTCTCTGCCGTTGCTTTCTTCAGACTCTCTTGTGGCGCACAGCTGCTCTGCAAGTATAGGCGCTGACAAACACACACACACATGCACACACATGCCGTGCTTAAAACGCTGAGAATGCACCGCACGCA
>NW_900365.1:0-903 GCF_000209065.1 Trypanosoma cruzi | reverse complement strand
TAAAAAAAGAAAAAAAGTTCCATTGGAACGGAAAGGAACTCATATGAATTATACAATAAAAAAATATAACCATTTAACAGATTCTGAAAGAATAATTATTGAAAATTACTTAAAGTTAAATTATTCTCTTCGTATGATTTCAAGATTAATTAAACGAAGTGTATCAACCTTAAGTAGAGAAATAAAAAGGAATACAAATGAATTTGGAGTTTATGAATTTAAATATGCTAGTTTAAAAACAAAAGAAAGATTTAGACATAAATATTATTTTAAATTTGTGGATAACAAAAAATTCAAAAATTTTTCTAAGGCTTTTTTACAAAAATATGACAAAAAGTTTTTTGGCATAAAGTCAACATATAATTATATAAAAACTAAAACAAAGCACTGTTGTCCTTCTTTGAGAACAGTGTTTAATTGAATAAATACTAATAATTGAGTTATAAAAAAGTATCAAAAATTAAGATTATATTATAAAAAAGGTGGTAAAAGAACTGCATCTGTAATAAATCGTCTTGTAAAATCAGCTGATTATGTTTTTCCAATATGAACCCGACCTAAATCTATAGATTTAAGACTTGAGTTTGGACACTGAGAAGCAGATTTGGTTTTAGGAAAAAGAGCAAATGGATATAATAATGTTTTAACTTTAACCGAAAGAAAAACAAGAATTGGATTTGCAAGAATAATACAAAGCAAATCACCACATACAATTAATTCAGAACTAAAAAAGATTATAAAAGATAATAAATTACAAGTAAAAACAATAACAATAGACAACGGTATTGAATTTGAAAAAATAGGTATTTTAGCTAGATGAATGAACATAAAAATTTATAGAGCTGAGCCTTATGCATCTTTTCAAAGAGGATCAAATGAACATTGAAATGGAATTTTAAGAAG
>NW_900364.1:0-903 GCF_000209065.1 Trypanosoma cruzi | reverse complement strand
CCGAGAGGTGCGCCGCGTATATTTGAGCACCCTGCAGCGGTGTGGATGTATATATGCCATTGTCTTTGGTTGTGCGTGCTTGGCGTATCTTCCGCCGTTTGTTTTGCGCCTGGTTCTTCCGGGTGTGACCATCTTTTGTTTTGGCTGCCGTTGCGTGCTGGCCCCGTGCCGCCTGCCCGTGCATTCTCTGCGACGGCCGCGCGCTGATGTACATCTCCTACCGCCGCCCCGCCACTTGTGGGGGGAAGCGTCGGTGCGATTTTATTTTTATTTTTACTTTTTTTTTGGTTTGTGTTCGTTCGTACGTTTTCTGCGCTGACTGTGTGTGTGCGTGTGTGCTGGTGTCCCTGCGGCGTGGCATGGCTGCTCAGCCGTGTCTCGATCCAACTCCCCCGCTGTCTCTGTGTGCGTGTGTGTGTATGCAGTGCATCTGCCCGTGTCTCTCCCTCCCATGCTGCGTGCTCTCGTTGTGCCCGCTCGGTGCCGGCCCGGCAGGAGAGTTTACACCGCAAGCAACAAGCGAAGTCCACAACGGCCCAAGTGACAATGATGCTGCGCCGCGTCCTCTGCGTGCTTTTCCTTGCCCTCTGCTGTGCGTGCGTGTGCGCCACGGCTCAGGAGGAGGGGCAGTATGATGTTGCTGTTGTTGAGGCTGGGGAGGGCCAGGATCAAACTACAACCACCACCACCACAACAACTACTACTACTACGACGACGACCACCACCACCACCAATGCACCCGCCAAGAACACAACCACCTCCAAGGCACCGACTCCTGGCGACGGGAGCGGCCTCGGCGGCCCTTTGTGGGTTCAGGTGCCGCTGCTGCTGCTTGTCAGTGCCGCTGTGGCGACCGCCGGTGCTGCGTGCTGAGGACGGGGCGGGGCGCGTGCGCCGCTCTCG
>NW_900363.1:0-903 GCF_000209065.1 Trypanosoma cruzi | reverse complement strand
GAATTTCGCGAGCTCTTGCCCCACAACGGTGCTGCACTCGGATAATCGTTTTCGAGCGGCTGCTGCACCACACGCTGTGGTCTAAATTTTTGTTTCGAATTATGGATGGTGGTGGTCAGAGACACTCTCTTTCAATGTCTGTTTGCGTGTTCACACACTGGACGCCAAACAACCCGGAACTATCCTCTGCTTGGAGGAATTTCGCGAGCTCTTGCCCACAACGGTGCTGCACTCGGATAATCGTTTTCGAGCGGCTGCTGCACCACACGCTGTGGTCTAAATTTTTGTTTCGAATTATGGATGGTGGTGGTCAGAGACACTCTCTTTCAATGTCTGTTTGCGTGTTCACACACTGGACGCCAAACAACCCGGAAATATCCTCTGCTTGGAGGAATTTCGCGAGCTCTTGCCCACAACGGTGCTGCACTCGGATAATCGTTTTCGAGCGGCTGCTGCACCACACGCTGTGGTCTAAATTTTTGTTTCGAATTATGGATGGTGGTGGTCAGAGACACTCTCTTTCAATGTCTGTTTGCGTGTTCACACACTGGACGCCAAACAACCCGGAACTATCCTCTGCTTGGAGGAATTTCGCGAGCTCTTGCCCACAACGGTGCTGCACTCGGCGGATCGTTTTCGAGCGGCTGCTGCACCACACGCTGTGGTCTAAATTTTTGTTTCGAATTATGGATGGTGGTGGTCAGAGACACTCTCTTTCAATGTCTGTTTGCGTGTTCACACACTGGACGCCAAACAACCCGGAACTATCCGCTGCTTGGAGGAATTTCGCGAGCTCTTGCCCACAACGGTGCTGCACTCGGCGGATCGTTTTCGAGCGGCTGCTGCACCACACGCTGTGGTCTAAATTTTTGTTTCGAATTATGGATGGTGGTGGTCAGAGAC
>NW_900362.1:0-903 GCF_000209065.1 Trypanosoma cruzi | reverse complement strand
GAGGAGGTGTCGTACGACTATGTGTTTCCGGAGGGCGTGGTGGTGTTCAGGTGTGGCACATGCAACGACGATGCGGCGTGCTACATGCCCGGGACGGAGTCGGTGGACCGCGGCTCGTGCTCGTGCAGCTGCAAGGACGGATGGCATGGCGCGTCGTGTCTTCCCCTCGAGGTGCCCGACGCGGTTGTGCCGCCCCTGCCGGAGAGAGCCGTCGACGGCAACACGAGCTGCGTGGTGAACCAGACGCTGACAAGCCTCACGCTGAGCATGTGGAAGTCGCACCACTGCTTCTTGGGTGTGACGTTCAGCGGCGTGGGTGCTACGCTGACGTTTTCATTCGACAGTATGCCGCTGCATCTCCCCATCAACATCACGCTCACCGGGTGCACATTCCGTGAGGGTGCTGCGCTGCAGTTTGTTGGGGGTGCTGAGGCGGCCGAGTCATCTGGCGTCCTGATCCGCGTGAGCCAGGCGGTGTTGCGTTCCTCCGTTGTTGTGTTTGCACTCGCCCTCCCGCAGCACTGCGACATCGCCGTCACGGAGGTTGATGCGGCACAGTCCTCCGAGGTCCAGCTGCCCGACAATAGGATGAACACGCTGAGCGTTGTGGTACTACAGAACGTTGTTTTGAGAGTGTCCTCGCTTTTGGTGAGCAACGTCAAGGCGCATGCGACGAAGCGTGATGCGTTTGGTTTGTACTCGATTGGGACGCTGACGCTGGTGGGTGGCAGCTCGCTGTACACGCGGTACTGCAGTATTGATGGGTACGAACTCCTGTTTTACGTGTACAGGCTCAGTGTGAGTGACCACTCTGTTTTTGCGCTGCTCAACAACACAATGGCCTCCGGAACAAGCCTCCTGTATCAGCACCAAGGATTCAGCGTGTCGGATCACAGCGTGCTG
>NW_900361.1:0-903 GCF_000209065.1 Trypanosoma cruzi | reverse complement strand
GCGTATTTTTGGCTTACCGGTGTGCCGCTCAGTGCCATTTTGTTTTACTTCTTTTCTGCTTATTGGGGCGTGTTGTTATTCGTCACGCGTCAGCATACACCGAGCAACATGTCAAAAAAACAAAACGCAGGCTTCTTCGCCCCTCGCGAGGGCCTCCGCAGCCACAATCCTGTGCGTGCGTGCATTCTCAGCGTTTTAAACACGGCATGTGTGTGCATGTGCTTGTGTGTTTGGCAGCGCCTATAATTGCAGAGCAGCTGTGCGCCACAAGAGAGTCAGAAGAAAGCAACGGCAGAGAGAGGCAGACAGCACACACGCACAAATTACTCATATCATCACACACAAACACACACACGCAGCCCGCGGAATGGGTGCTCTCAACCACAAAACAATGAAAAACAAAACAAAAAGCCGAAGCGTGGGACGACCAGCACACACACTCTCATTGCTCCCGTAAAGCAAAACACACACACAGGGAGAGAGAGAGAGGTTGCCCACTCAATGCAATAAAAACAAAACAGAAACAGTTACGGTGCTCCGCCCATGCAGTCAGGCAGGACGGCAGCGGTGCGTGTCGTGCAAAAGAGAGCACCAACGGGCCTGCATGGGTGTGCATGCAATATATACAATGGGCACATTATGTGTGTGCTTCGTGGGATGAGGTGAGGGCGAGAGTCCATGCAAGGGGACACACACAGAGAGTGGGTGAAAGACGAGTGTGTGTGCGGGCGGTGCATGGCGCTCTCTCACTCACTCTCACGCGGCCACCACCGCAGCCGCAGCCGCACACACCACGAAACTGATGGAATCAGTGCGATTGCAGAACTCGCACACCGTCCTGCAAACCAGAAGTTAAAAAGCAATAAGAAACAAGAATTCCAAAAAAAAAAGGAAAAAAACTTA
>NW_900360.1:0-903 GCF_000209065.1 Trypanosoma cruzi | reverse complement strand
CGGCGGATGGACCCGCGGGTGATTCCACGGACGTTCTCGCGCAGGATTCTTCTGGCGCTTCTGCGTCCCCTTCGCCTCGCCGCTCTTCTTGCCCTTCGCCATCTTGCTGTGTTTGTTTAGCTGTGTGCTTGGTTGCTTGGTTCTGCGCGGTGTGTGAGAGCGAGGGGCAAAAAGAAAGGAAAAAAAGGAGAGAAAGAGAGAGAAGGTGCAGCTGGACGCCCATGAGGACTGGTGATCACAGAGGGGAGCGTGCCTCACTGCACACGCACACACACACACGTGTATATATATATATATATATCTACGTGTGGCCGTCAGCCGTGCGGCCCCAAGTGTCTTGCTCCCTTCCTATCACCGTTGCTAATCTATCTATAGTTGCGGGGGCATGGCGTTGCCGCCAGTCCACCCGCCGCGACTGATGCCTCTAACATGTGGGTCCTCACGCGTAGCCGTACAGGATCTTGCCGCGCTTGCGCAGCGCGTTCACGACGTCCACGGCCGTGACGGTCTTCTTGCGGGAGTACTCCGTGTACGCCGTGGCGTCGCGCACGACGCCCTCCACGAACGACTTGATCACACCACGCACCTCGTCGTAGATGATGCCGGAGATGCGCTTCACGCCGCCACGGCGCGCCAGGCGGCGGATGGACCCGCGGGTGATTCCACGGACGTTCTCGCGCAGGATCTTCTTCTGGCGCTTCTGCGTCCCCTTCGCCTCGCCGCTCTTCTTGCCCTTCGCCATCTTGCTGTGTTTGTTTAGCTGTGTGCTTGGTTGCTTGGTTCTGCGCGGTGTGTGAGAGCGAGGGGCAAAAAGAAAGGAAAAAAAAGGAGAGAAAGAGAGAGAAGGTGCAGCTGGACGCCCATGAGGACTGGTGATCACAGAGGGGAGCGTGCCTCACTGCA
>NW_900359.1:0-903 GCF_000209065.1 Trypanosoma cruzi | reverse complement strand
AAGCGTGCGTTCGACAAGGCGAGGGCCCTGGGCAGCAAGCTGGAGAACAAGGGCTCCGAGGACTTTGTTGAATTTCTGGAGTTCCGTCTGATGCTGTGCTACATCTACGACTTCTTCGAGCTGACGGTGATGTTCGACGAGATTGACGCCTCCGGCAACATGCTGGTCGACGAGGAGGAGCTCAAGCGCGCCGTGCCCAAGCTTGAGGCGTGGGGCGCCAAGGTCGAGGATCCCGCGGCGCTGTTCAAGGAGCTCGATAAGAACGGCACTGGGTCCGTGACGTTCGACGAGTTTGCTGCGTGGGCTTCTGCAGTCAAACTGGACGCCGACGGCGACCCGGACAACGTGCCGGAGAGCGCGTGAAGCTCGCGGCCGCAGAGTGATGTGCCCGCGCCGTTGCCAATGTAAACACCGTGTCCGCATGCGGCGGGGCACTTGTTTTTGCTGGGCGGAGCACATTCTCCACTTTATGTAGTTGATGGTCATTTTTACCTTCTACTGTCGTTGTGTGTGTGTGTGTGTGTGTGTGTGTGGGCTCCTGTGCCCTTGTTGCTGTGTGTCTTCTGTGCCGCTGTGGGCCTTGGTGCCACCTCTCTCTTTCTGTTGTGGGTTTGTGTGCTTGCGCGCAGGTTGTGCAACAGTCGATAATAAGCCGAGTCAAGGAGAGCAACGAGATGGGTGCTTGTGGGTCGAAGGGCTCGACGAGCGACAAGGGGTTGGCGAGCGATAAGGACGGCAAGAACGCCAAGGACCGCAAGGAAGCGTGGGAGCGCATTCGCCAGGCGATTCCTCGTGAGAAGACCGCCGAGGCAAAACAGCGCCGCATCGAGCTCTTCAAGAAGTTCGACAAGAACGAGACTGGGAAGCTGTGCTACGATGAGGTGCACAGCGGCTGCCTCGAGG
>NW_900358.1:0-903 GCF_000209065.1 Trypanosoma cruzi | reverse complement strand
GAATGAGGATTTCTTTCGCGACTTCTACGAGGCCTCAGACCCCCTGGCGGTTGAGCCACCAAAACACCGTTGGGGAGAAGTTTGGCGGTTTGTTGCAGCTTATTCTCGTACGCTGCTTCCGTGCTGACAAGATTGTGCCAGCGGTGACAGACTATGTGCGCAACTTACTGGGCAAATACTTTGTGGAGCCTGCGCTCTACGCGCTGGAGGACGTTGTCGATGAACTTGCCCATGATCCGTCTGTTCCGCTTGTTCTCGTGTTGTCCCCTGGCGCGGACCCGAACTTGGAGTTGGACCGCCTTGCGGAGCGGCGGGGGATGAGCAGCCGCCTCTTCAAGCTGTCACTTGGGCAGGGGCAGGGGGTCTTCGCACGGCAGCTCATCGAGGAGGGGGTGCGTGGCGGGCACTGGGTGTTCCTCCAGAACTGTCATTTGTATCAAGACTTTATGCCGGAGCTGGCACGTATCGTTGAAAACTACAGCGACAGTGGCGCAAAGGCCAAGCTGAACGATCAATACCGTCTGTGGCTCACATCCCTTCCGAGTGAGACGTTTCCCATCTCCATCCTGCAGAATGGCGTCAAGCTTGTGCAAGAGCCTCCGAAGGGTCTCAAAAACAATCTCATGCAGTCGTACCTCTCAAATCCCGTGGCGGACCCCAAGTTCTTCAATTCCTCCAATAAGCCCTCAATCTGGAGAAAAATGCTTTTTGGGCTTTGCTTTTTCCACGCCGTGGTGCAGGAGCGTCGCCAGTTTGGGCCCCTGGGCTGGAACCGAATGTACGAGTTTAACGACACGGACCGTCGTATTAGCGTGCGGCAGCTCAACATGTTTCTTGACGAGAATGAGGAGGTCCCCTACGATGCCCTGTTGTATCTCACGGGTCAGTGCAATTATGGTGGTC
>NW_900357.1:0-903 GCF_000209065.1 Trypanosoma cruzi | reverse complement strand
CGCAAAACTGCGCAGCGAGAGCAGAGGGACAAAGAAAGAAAAAAAGAAAAAGAAAAAAAAAGAAAGATGGGGGTGTAAAGCAAAGCACTTCAGTGTGAGCTGAGTCGGGAACTGCGTCCTCACGCGTTTTCGTCGTCAGACTGACAGGAAACTGTGGAATTTCATCACGCGTCGCAGCCGCATCTCTCACCCGTGCGCGTCCTCTTTGGTTTTGTTTTTTCCCATCGTTTCCCGAACTGGGGAGGGAGCCTCGACGCGCGCACCGTCACCGCAAACTCTCGCGCAACCGGGCGGTGGCGCCACGCGCGGCACCGACAGCGCGCCACCGGCCCAAGGGTTGTTGCGCTTCACGACCGGCGTGTCTCTTTCTCGGGGCGCCGATGCACCCAAGCGCCCAGCGTCACGGAGCGGTGGGTCTCAAGACGCGCCTTTCCTGGCCATGCGAGGGGAGGCGCGGGGGCCAGCCGGCGAGGTTGCGGCGGGCGGGGCGGCTGTCAGACCTGTTGAGTTTGTTTTTGGCCATCACGCAAGCGCGTTCACGGGGCCACGCGCCCTCGCGCACAAGAGTTGGTTGCTTCCATCAGCAGCGGCGTGCGCCCACCACAACCCACCTCCGGGCAATTCGGCCCTCTCTTTCTCTTTCTCTCTCTTGCGCTTTTGGGCGGGCCCGCCACCAACCGTTTGCACAGGCAGGGCGCCAGACAGGGCACGATGTTACGTGCGCGCCGTTGCGCAAGAAAGAAAAACGACAACAATAGCAGGAAGTGGGAGGGAGGGGAGCGGGCGCTCAGCCGAAAGGTGATTTTTATTGTTCCGTTCTCAATGCGTCGCTCAAACTGTTTGGACCTCGAACAACATGTCTCCATCGTAGCGCGTGTGTGTGTGTGCGGGCGTGCGCGTCGC
>NW_900356.1:0-903 GCF_000209065.1 Trypanosoma cruzi | reverse complement strand
GCAGTTCCGCGGCGAGACAAAGACGTTCAACCCGGAGGAGGTGAGCTCGATGGTGCTGTCAAAGATGAAGGAGATTGCGGAGTCGTACCTGGGCAAGCAGGTGAAGAAGGCCGTGGTGACGGTGCCCGCGTACTTCAACGACTCCCAGCGACAGGCGACGAAGGATGCCGGCACGATCGCGGGGATGGAGGTGCTGCGCATCATCAATGAGCCGACAGCTGCCGCCATTGCGTACGGCCTGGACAAAGTGGAGGACGGCAAGGAGCGCAATGTGCTCATCTTTGACCTTGGCGGCGGCACGTTTGATGTCACGCTGCTGACGATCGACGGTGGCATCTTTGAGGTGAAGGCGACGAACGGCGACACGCACCTGGGCGGCGAGGACTTTGACAACCGCCTCGTGTCGCACCTCACGGACGAGTTCAAGCGCAAGAACAAGGGCAAGGACCTGACGACTAGCCAGCGCGCCCTCCGCCGCCTCCGTACCGCCTGCGAGCGCGCCAAGCGCACGCTGTCGTCCGCGGCACAGGCGACGATTGAGATCGACGCGCTGTTCGACAACGTGGACTTCCAGGCAACCATCACTCGCGCCCGCTTCGAGGAGCTCTGCGGCGACCTCTTCCGAGGGACGCTGCAGCCGGTGGAGCGTGTGCTCCAGGACGCCAAGATGGACAAGCGTGCCGTGCACGACGTGGTGCTCGTCGGCGGCTCCACCCGCATTCCAAAGGTGATGCAGCTGGTGTCGGACTTTTTCGGTGGCAAGGAACTGAACAAGAGCATCAACCCTGATGAGGCTGTGGCGTACGGTGCCGCCGTGCAGGCCTTCATCCTGACGGGCGGCAAGAGCAAGCAGACGGAGGGCCTGCTGCTGCTCGACGTGACCCCGCTGACGCTGGCATCGAG
>NW_900355.1:0-903 GCF_000209065.1 Trypanosoma cruzi | reverse complement strand
AAGAAAATGTTGCGAGACGAACACCACCACCCACCAGACCGGAGTGAAGTTGTGTTTTGTCCACTTGCGCGAGGGCGGCCTGCCACCTGGTCGGTTAGGAGGATTATTTTTTTGCGTTGTTGCGCTCTCTTTATATTCCGCTGCGTTTTCTTGCGGACCTGCGAGGGGAGATTTGCAAGAAATTCCTGCGAGGCGTCCGTGCCGCCATCGGAAAAGCGGATCCCCCTTGAAAAACGCTACTTTTTAAATTTGTTTTGGGCGGGGGGTTCCTGTCGATTCAACGCGACTTTGTTTTGCGTATTTGATGCGTGTGTTTCCGAGCGGTTCGATCAGTGCTCCCAGCCCACTCGGATGTGGTGTGCGCGTCGACGTGAAGGTGCCTGCCAGCCGTTTTATTGCCTTCCCCGCTGTGGCTGCCGCCGCTGCCTTCTTCTCTTCCTGAGATCCTGCGGCTTCTTGACAAGATGTTTTGGAGAAGGCGTTGCCGCTTTTATCGTCCATGGTATTTTGATTCTGGTGCCGCGGTCAGGAGACATTGAACGAGAGGGTTTGCTGCCCTTTTGTTTTATTTATCCTCTCTTCCTGATGGCCAGTTCTACACAAACGTGCTCCTCGGCATCTCAGTTGGTGCTGGCGGGATTGCTTACGGTTGTCACTGACAATCGCATGCGCCACCTCTTCTCTGCTCCCTTTCGGTGTCGCATTTTTTATTGATTGACGGACGCCATTCTGTCCGGCGTGCCACCTTGATTGGATTGTGTGGGACTGCTCGCCAACGCCATCGGAGAAAGCAGGCCGACTTTTCACGTATTTAATTCCACCTTGCGCGCAGGTATTTTCTTCACATGTTCTGTTGGGCACTCAAACAGCGAGGTGTCCGGAAATATGCGTGCGTGGAATTCT
>NW_900354.1:0-903 GCF_000209065.1 Trypanosoma cruzi | reverse complement strand
GCATGGGTGTGCATGCATATATACAATGGGCACATTATGTGTGTGCTTCGTGGGGTGAGGTGAGGGCGAGAGTCCATGCAAGGGGACACACACACAGAGAGTGAGTGAAGGACGAGTGTGTGTGCGGGCAGTGCACGGCTCTCTCTCACTCACTCTCACGCGGTCACCACCGCAGCAGCAGCCGCACACGCAACAACAAGAAGAAGAGGGGAGGTGGTGTGGGAGATCGCGGTGCTGCCGTCACTGTCGCCATCCTTAGATGTATTTACACTTTTGAGTCTTTCAGTCCCTGCAGTATCTGAAGGCTGAACATTCTCAGTAGTATTGTTTCCAGTGAGTTTTTCCTCCTGAAGTGGAGGAATTCCATTTGAAGACGGCGTAGCTGCTCCTTCTTGACTGCCAGTTGATGTACTCTGCATTGTGGTGGCTGTAGATGCAGGATCTTCGTTACTTCTTTTAGGCGCCCCAGGTAAATTTGCGGACGCATCCATGTTCTCGCTCTCCGTCTCCTCTTTTACTGGCGTTATTACTTTGTGCTGAAGTGTGGGTTCTGGTGCTGCTGCTGCTTGTGATGATTCCGGTGGAGCCCTTCCGCTTTCTGGTAAGTTTGTACTTGGACCATCTGATGGTTCTTCTGTTCGGGAAGCTTCTAAATCCCCTTTTACCGCTATTTGTACTCCCAAAGAGCGTAAACCATCGGGACTCAACGTGGCGGCGTCGTTGTCATTTTGGCCCCCCGTTGGTGGTGGAGCAGAACTGTTTTGTCGCGATCCGTCGTTGAGTGTTTCTGCTGCCTCTCCGTCGCCTAGCTGGGCGTGTTGACTCTCCTTTGCTTGTAGTGCCATATCTTCTTTCGAAGTTTTCTCAATCTGTATTGGCTGAAGTACTGACTGTAGGCCCTGT
>NW_900353.1:0-903 GCF_000209065.1 Trypanosoma cruzi | reverse complement strand
TGTTTCGAATTATGAATGGTGGTGGTCAGAGACACTCTCTTTCAATGTCTGTTTGCGTGTTCACACACTGAACGCCAAACAACCCGGAACTATCCGCTGCTTGGAGGAATTTCGCGAGATCTTGCCCACAACGGTGCTGCACTCGGATAATCGTTTTCGAGTGGCTGCTGCACCACACGCTGTGGTCTAAGTTTTTGTTTCGAATTATGAATGGTGGTGGTCAGAGACACTCTCTTTCAATGTCTGTTTGCGTGTTCACACACTGAACGCCAAACAACCCGGAACTATCCGCTGCTTGGAGGAATTTCGCGAGATCTTGCCCACAACGGTGCTGCACTCGGATAATCGTTTTCGAGCGGCTGCTGCACCACACGCTGTGGTCTATGTTTTTGTTTCGAATTATGAATGGTGGTGGTCAGAGACACTCTCTTTCAATGTCTGTTTGCGTGTTCACACACTGAACGCCAAACAACCCGGAACTATCCGCTGCTTGGAGGAATTTCGCGAGATCTTGCCCACAACGGTGCTGCACTCGGATAATCGTTTTCGAGCGGCTGCTGCACCACACGCTGTGGTCTATGTTTTTGTTTCGAATTATGAATGGTGGTGGTCAGAGACACTCTCTTTCAATGTCTGTTTGCGTGTTCACACACTGAACGCCAAACAACCCGGAACTATCCGCTGCTTGGAGGAATTTCGCGAGATCTTGCCCACAACGGTGCTGCACTCGGATAATCGTTTTCGAGCGGCTGCTGCACCACACGCTGTGGTCTATGTTTTTGTTTCGAATTATGAATGGTGGTGGTCAGAGACACTCTCTTTCAATGTCTGTTTGCGTGTTCACACACTGAACGCCAAACAACCCGGAACTATCCGCTGCTGGAGGAATTCGCGAGATCTGCC
>NW_900352.1:0-903 GCF_000209065.1 Trypanosoma cruzi | reverse complement strand
CTGAACACCTTTGGCGCTTGTGTTTCGTTCATCATCAGCGTGGGGGACATCTTTAAGGCCATTCTCGACAACACGAATGCTCCGGCATACTGGAAATCGAAGTCAGGCAACCGCCTGCTGACAAGCCTGCTGTGGCTCACCGTGATGCTGCCCCTCGTCATTCCAAGGCACATCAACTCGCTGCGCCACATCTCGGCGGTGGGCATTGTCTTTGTCATCTACTTTGTGGTGATGATCATTGTCCACTCGGGCATGCACGGACTGTCAGAAAACGCGCAAAACTTACATGTCACCGGCAGGACCACCGACGAAGGCATCCACCTGTTTGGCACTGGCAACAGGGCGCTGGATGGATTAGGTGTCTTCATGTTTGCCTTCTTGTGTCAGGTCAACTCGTTCGAGGTGTATTGGGACATGTCAGATCGCAGTGCGAGCCGCTTCACTCTGTGCTCTGCCATCGCAATGCTTCTGTGCTTCATTGTATACGGCTCAACGGCAGTGTTCGGCTACCTTGACTTTGGCAATCGTGCGACCGTTTCCGCTATACTCCTGTACGACCCAGTCAAGGAGCCGGAGGTGATGGTGGCATACATTGGTTTGTTGGTGAAACTTTGCGCCTCCTTCCCGCTCATCTCCATGGCCACCCGCAACTCCCTGTACCACAGTGTTGGGTGGGACCCCGACAAGCTGCCATTCTGGAAGCACTGCGTCGTCGTCGTCAGTCTTGCCGTTGCCGCACTGCTCTTCGGCCTGTTCATCCCCAGTATCAACATGGTGTTTGGCTTCATTGGCTCATTCTGTGGAGGTGCAATGGCTTTTCTTCTTCCCTCCATTTTCATGATGTACGGCGGCAACTGGTCGCTGCGGTCAGTTGGATGGGCGCACTACACCATCACATACGCG
>NW_900351.1:0-903 GCF_000209065.1 Trypanosoma cruzi | reverse complement strand
CGCTGCCCGCCGCAGCCAGCGCTCTCTCGGCGATCACCGGCGTTGTTGCGGGTGCGGCGGCTGTTGCGGTGGTGGTGACCGGCGGGCTGGGCTCCGTCCTGGAGATGCAGGCGCTCGGCGTGTTTGCGAGGATGTCGTGCGCCTCGGCGCAGGAGCGTGCGAGCACCGCTGCGCTGCCGTACTTCCTGTCGGTGTTTGCTGCCCGTGACCCGCTGTGGATGGTGGTGGGCAACGTGCTGCTTGCCGCTGTGTTTGGGTGCGTGCACTGCGGTGTGACGGCGGCCTTCCAGCGGTGGCGCGGCGTGGACGCGGCGAGTGCGTGGGCGGCGATGCGCTTCCCGAGCCTGACGTACGTCGTGGCGCACGCGATGCACCTCGGCATCTTCTTCGGCTCCGTGCTTGCACTGGCGATGCCCGGCGCCCGCGTGCAGCACCGCGTGATTGGAGTTGTTGGCGTGCTGTACGGTGCGGCGTTCCCTGCTGGCGTGTGCTACTTGATTGCCCGCCACGTGGGCGCGAGCTTCACGAGGTACTGGCAGTTTTCGAGGAAGCCGCTGCACGAGCGCCTGCTGTACCCCGTCGGGTATTGGCACCCCGCGGCGCAGCAGCGGATGTACGGCGGCATGCTGACGAACATGAGGGGCAGCCACGTGTACTGGTGCGTGTTCCAGCTGTCGGCGCTGTGTGTGGTGTGCCTGATTGCTGCTGTGCACCCGCCCGTGGGAGGCTGTCACGTCCAGTAATTCTGCATGGCGGCTGTGCTGCTTGCGGGCGCGGGCGTGGTTGCCTTCACGAACATGATGCGCTCGGCCTTTCTGACGGTGATGCACACTGCGGGCTTTGTGCTCCTTGCGACGCTGTGCCTTGTCAGCGCGGCCAACCACCTTGCGCCGAGCGACGGCG
>NW_900350.1:0-903 GCF_000209065.1 Trypanosoma cruzi | reverse complement strand
CATGGGGCGCGTCGACTCCGCCGTGCTCTCCGCGTCGTCAAGGCTCGTCAAAGAGTCGCTCCTGCGGAACGCCACCGGCACCTGCCGCCTCGACAGCAGGATGTTCCCGGGATTCAGATCGTTGTGCGAGAAAACAACAGGGACGCCACGCAGCAGCAGCTCGCCGCGCAAAAACATGATCTCCCCCGCCAGCCAGTCCACCAGCGACCGACGGTGCGGCTCCACCACGTGCGATGACAGCAGTCGAAGCAGGCGGAAACTCGCACGCTCAAACGACGTTGGGCACACGCTCTCCAGGGCCTTCTCACGCACCAGGTTGCCGTAGTAGCCGGCAGCTCCCTCCATCAACGAGGCCAGTTCGTCCACGCTCATCGACGGGGTCACTACTCGGCCCACAAACTTGGCGCCCTTCACGTTCTCCGGCAGAAACGGGGTCGCATCCAGCTGATGCATGCGGCACAGTCCCTCATATATGTCGCCCAGCAGTGACGGCGACGCCAGCAGCATATCCGTCGTGCACGTGTACACACCGTCCATGAACTCCTCCACGCGGCCCCAGTGGAAGCTGTGCAGCACAGCTGGACTCATCTCGGCATCGCTCATCAGCCGCATCGCCTTTATGTCCCGCGCACGGTCAATCGCCTCACCGCCCCTGTCACCGTACACACGCAGCAGAACGGCCTTCCCGGGGTACGAGGCGTGGCCAAGACGGTACACGTGGTTACTATTCCCGCCAGAGAGTCGCGTCACATCCAGCTCATCCGCCAGCCACTGCGACACACCTGCGGGGCCGTCGAGCGGCCCATGCGATTCCTCGAGACATCTGCACCCAACATGCGGATTGAACGACTTCCCCACCGAGTGGTAGTAGCTTGACGGGTCAAAGAGGGGCGCAGCGGGCAC
>NW_900349.1:0-903 GCF_000209065.1 Trypanosoma cruzi | reverse complement strand
CGAGCTCTTGCCCACGAGGGTGCTGCACTCGGCTGATCGTTTTTGAGCGGCTGCTGCATCACACGTTGTGGTCCAAATTTTTGTTTCCAATTATGAATGGTGGGAGTCAGAGACACACTCTGTCAATATCTGTTTGCGTGTTCGTGCACTGGACACCAAACAACCCTGAACTATCCGCTGCTTGGAGGAATTTCGCGAGCTCTTGCCCACGAGGGTGCTGCACTCGGCTGATCGTTTTTGAGCGGCTGCTGCATCACACGTTGTGGTCTAAATTTTTGTTTCCGATTGTGAATGGTGGGAGTCAGAGACACACTCTGTCACTATCTGTTTGCGTGTTCATGCACTGGACACCAAACAACCCTGAACTATCCGCTGCTTGGAGGAATTTCGCGAGCTCTTGCCCACGAGGGTGCTGCACTCGGCTGATCGTTTTCGAGCGGCTGCTGCATCACACGTTGTGGCCCAAATTTTTGTTTCCAATTATGAATGGTGGGAGTCAGAGGCACTCTCTGTCACTATCTGTTTGCGTGTTCATGCACTGGACACCAAACAACCCTGAATTATCCGCTGCTTGGAGGAATTTCGCGAGCTCTTGCCCACACGGGTGCTGCAGTCGGCTGATCGTTTTCGAGCGGCTGCTGCATCACACGTTGTGGCCCAAATTTTTGTTTCCAATTATGAATGGTGAGAGTCAGAGGCACTCTCTGTCACTATCTGTTTGCGTATTCATGCACTGGACACCAAACACCCTGAATTATCCGCTGCTTGGAGGAATTTCGCGAGCTCTTGCCCACACGGGTGCTGCAGTCGGCTGATCGTTTTCGAGCGGCTGCTGCATCACACGTTGTGGTCCAAATTTTTGTTTCCAATTATGAATGGTGGGAGTCAGAGACACACTCTGTC
>NW_900348.1:0-903 GCF_000209065.1 Trypanosoma cruzi | reverse complement strand
CGGTGCTGCTCCTCCTCGTGATGTGCGGCAGTGGTGGGGCTTCGAACGCCGTGAAGAGTAATTCGGGGAATGCGCAATTGCCTCATACGGTCGATCTATTTTTGCCGAATCAGACGCTGGTTGTACCGAAAGGCGGAACGTCTCAAGAGACGAAGAGGGATGCATTTGCTTCACCCTCTCTCGTCAGTGCTGGTGGAGTAATTGCTGCTTTTGCCGAAGGCCTCATGTATGCCGAATATGTCGTTGAAGGTGGTAAAGTAATTGAGCCCATTTCTTCTGATGTTGTTGCGGAGTACATCGACGCTACGTGGGATTGGTCCGCTCTTGTTGGCAAGGTGAGTGAAAGTACATGGAAGGCACACACTGTGCTTGGTCCAACGGATGGAACGGATAATCGTGTGGGTGTTTTTTACCACCCCACAACCAACACGAAGGGCAATAAGGTGTTTCTTCTTGCGGGAAGCCTTGCTGAGCTCAAACAAAATGATGGGAGGAGGAAATGGGACAACCTGGGTCTGAAACTGGTTGTGGGTGATGTGAGGGAGCCTACGAGCAGCGAGCTGACTGAACGTATCAAATGGGACCAAATCAGGTCTCTGTTAAACGAGAGTACTATAGCTGCTCACGAAGGTAAATTGAAGGAGTTTCTTGCCGCTGGTGGCTCAGGTGTTCTGATGGAGGATGGCACGCTTGTGTTTCCACTGATGGCGAAGAGCGGAAATGGTGTCGTTTACTCCATGATCATTTACTCGACGGACAACGGCAGTACCTGGTCGCTCTCTGAGGGCGCTTCCCCTGCGAAATGCGTTAACCCCCGCGTCACCGAGTGGGAGGGTTCACTTCTCATGATTGTTGACTGCGAGGATGAACAGAGGGTGTACGAGACGCGTGACATGGGGACAG
>NW_900347.1:0-903 GCF_000209065.1 Trypanosoma cruzi | reverse complement strand
AAAGACACACACATCGTCGCAGCGTCGCCGTTGCGTGCGCGGTAATGATGCGACCTCCCGCGGCAGGCACAACTCGCACACTGCACGCACTCCAAAACGGCATCCACACAAGAAACACGTATACATAACGACAGAGCAGCCAACAAAAACTAGAAGGAGGAGAGAACCACAACCATCTCCCCACACTTGCACAACAAACGGCCCTCCACTTTTTAAGCAAGATAGTTGCCGCAAGCTTGCCATCGTTCCGCTGCACGCTCCCAGCGCCCACAGTGGGAGTCAGCACAGCGTACAAGTGAGAAACAAAACGCATCTCACTCCCGTCGGGAGAAATAAAAAGACCGCAACGGCAACAACAACGGTGCAAGAGTGTCGCATCGGATGGTACGATGGCGTTGTTGGCGTCCAGATCAATGACGCGTACCCTCGAAAATACGCGTGGAAGATACTGCACGTACGACTGCAGAGTCGCGTCCGCAGATAAACGGCATTCGGAGCCAAGTCTGCCTCTCGGTGGCAAAAATGGGTCAAGAATGTCGTCGGAGAGGCACCACGGCAGACGGCAGGGTAGAGCAAGGTACCGCACAAGGGACCCAAATATGTGACTGTCTCGTCCCCGGAGAAGCAGAACAAATTCAGCCAGTAATATCTCGCTCTCTGGCGATGGCACATTTTTAAAGAGTCTCACGGTATTGGGGAGACTCGGCAATCCCCCAACGTGCGTGCTGCGATTCCACGAGAATGTGGACGGTCTGCATTTGTCCATGCAAGCCACAGCCGATAGGCGCATCATCGGGGATACTGCTTGAGTGCGCCAAACGACGGCTACTTGCCTCATGCCCCATCACAGGCAGGCCGTCCCTCATCAATCCCTGCAGGATTCGCCTACGCTCCTCCCAAGGA
>NW_900346.1:0-903 GCF_000209065.1 Trypanosoma cruzi | reverse complement strand
GAACAATCGAGCACATTTGCGTTGTCCCCTGGAAAACGAAAACGACATGTTTAGGGTGCGCCGCCGCAGCGTGGTTACTACGATAAGTTCGTCATATATCTCTCGTACGGGGCACAAGCCGCAGCGTGGTTACTACGATAAGTCGTCATATATCTCTCGTACGGGGCCGCAGCCGCAGCGTGGTTACTACGATTCGTCGTGTTGTATCCAACGTCCGGGGCAGCCGCTGCAACTTGGATAATTCGACACGTCGTCCCGTATCTAACGTCCGGGGCAGCCGCTGCAAACTTGGATAATTCGACACGTCGTCCTGTATCCAACGTCCGGGGCCACCGCCCTACCATTTTTTATTTCTTGCGGCGGCCAACCCCGGCAGTAAGGACAAAAAAAAGAATCGCGTTTTCTTTAATGTTTTTCCTGTTTGGGGGCGGGGATCTTTGTTTTCTATGATTGTCTCTTTTTTTTTGTCTGTTCCAGGTTGGTTTTTAGGAGGCTTGATGTGCCTGCTGGGTGATCGCCGGCTTTTTTATTGGTGATTGCGTATTTTTGGCTTACCGGTGTGCCGCTCAGCGCCATTTTGTTTTACTTCTTTTCTGCTTATTGGGGCGTGTTGTTATTCGTCACGCGTCAGCACACACCGAGCAACATGTCAAAAAAAAAAACAAAATGCAGGCTTTTTCCCCCCTCGCGAGGGCCTCCGCAGCCACAATCCTGTGCGTGCGTGCATTCTCAGCGTTTTAAACACGGCATGTGTGTGTGCATGTGCTTGTGTGTTTGGCAGCGCCTATACTTGCGGAGCAGCTGTGCGCCACAAGAGAGTCTGAAGAAAGCAACGGCAGAGAGAGGCAGATAGCACACACGCAAATTACTCATATCATCGCACACACACACACACGCAGCCGC
>NW_900345.1:0-903 GCF_000209065.1 Trypanosoma cruzi | reverse complement strand
AACAAAAATGTGTTCCCAATACGGACCCCTGAGGAGCTCCTCGCAGCGTGGAAGACCGATCGCCGTGTCTGTGGCCAACTTGTGTCTTCGCGTAGCGGCCACGCAGAAATTTTCCAAGCCACCTTCGGCAGTTCACCCCCGGAATATTGGCCGGCAAGCGACTGAGGACTCGATGAACAGTGAACTCAAAGGCCTTGCGGGAGTCTACCAGCACCAACGGAGCCCGATGGGGTCTGCAGTGGAGCTGGCTTCCAACACCGCTCTTCTTGGGAAGGTTCGCTTGGAAGTAGTCGGTTCTGTTATGCTCCACTTCATGTATCAGGCGTGCCAGCTGCATCGTCGTGGTACGCGTACTACGGCACGCATGCTGGTGCGGACGAGGCGTCCACAGCCATAGCAGTCTCCTCAATGCCATTTTCTCAGCAACCTTACCCACGATGGAAGGAAGGCTGATGGGTCGATATGACTCCGTTAGCGCCGGCGAATTACCGGGTTTCAGGACTGGGACGATGGTGGCTCGTCGCCACTGGACCGGAATCGTGCCGGCTGTCCGGCTGTGGTTGATGCGGCGGAGAGGGAGTCGGAGACACTTCGTCGAAAGATGTCGTAGCGCCCCGCTGTGGACTTCGTCCGGTCCGGGGCCTTGCCGTACGGTGTGCTGCGCAGCGCTGCACGCAGTTCCGTACGATTAAAAGAGGCATCCAGAGAGAGGGGAGAGAAGGAACCTATCGAAGATGAGGCGGCCGACTCGTTGTTGTTCTGCGGCCTAAGAAGGGGAGGGAGAAGAAATACACAAGGACTTGTTTTCTCCGTTTTTTCCCGTTGGAAGACCCAATCGCCTTGCGAGGTGGGGAGGAATCCAAGATTGAGCGCATCCGCTGCTCTCCTTGCTGTCCTGAAATT
>NW_900344.1:0-903 GCF_000209065.1 Trypanosoma cruzi | reverse complement strand
ATCAAAAAGAAAAACAAAACAAAAAGCCGAAGCGTGGGACTACCAGCGCACACACACTCTCATTGCTCCCGTAAAGCAAAACACACACACAGGGAGAGAGAGAGAGGTCGCCCACTCAATGCAATGAAAACAAAACAGAAACAGTTACGGTGCTCCGCCCATGCAGCCAGGCAGGACGGCAGCGGTGCGTGTCGTGCAAAAGAGAGCACCAACGGGCCTGCATGGGTGTGCATGCATATATACAATGGGCACATTATTGTGTGTGCTTCGTGGGGTGAGGCGACGACGAGAGTCCATGCAAGGGGACACACACACAGAGAGAGAAGGAAGTGTGTGTATGCGGGCGGTGCATGGCTCTCTCACACTCACTCTCACGCGGCCACCACCGCAGCCGCAGCCGCACAAACCACGAAACAGATGGAATCAGTGCGATTGCAGAACTCGCACACCGTCCTGCAAACCAGAAGTTTAAAAAGCAATATGAAACAAGAATTCAAAAAAAAAAAAAATGGAAAAAACTTAGGCTTCTGCGGGAATCGAACCCGCGTCCCCGGATGACATTGTGAGCGTGTTTGCGACTGAGCTAAAAAAATGCGGTCGCGCGACTCCTTTTCACGTAAAGTATTAATGTCGATCTTCGAACAATCGAGCACATTTGCGTTGTCCCCTGGAAAACGAAAAAGACGTGTTTAGGATGCGCAGCCGCAGCGTGGTTACTACTGTAAGTCGTCATATATCTAACACCCGAGGCCACCGCTGCAACTTGGATAATTCGACACGTCGTGCTGTATCTAACGTCCGGGGCAGCCGCTGCAACTTGGATAATTCGACACGTCGTGCTGTATCTAACGTCCGGGGCAGCCGCTGCAACTTGGATAATTCGACACCGTCGTCCCGTATCTA
>NW_900343.1:0-903 GCF_000209065.1 Trypanosoma cruzi | reverse complement strand
CTGAACGCGAGGAGCTTGCCGAAAACCTGCGGGCCACGGAGGACGCGAAGGCCGAGGTGGAGAGGAACCTTGAGTCCGTGACCGCTGAACGCGAGGAGCTTGCCGAGAACCTGCGGGCCACGGAGGACGCGAAGGCCGAGGTGGAGAGGAACCTTGAGTCCGTGACCGCTGAACGCGAGGAGCTTGCCGAAAACCTGCGGGCCACGGAGGACGCGAAGGCCGAGGTGGAGAGGAACCTCGAGTCCGTGACCGCTGAGCGCGAGGAGCTTGCCGAAAACCTGCGGGCCACGGAGGACGCGAAGGCCGAGGTGGAGAGGAACCTCGAGTCCGTGACCGCTGAACGCGAGGAGCTTGCCGAGAACCTGCGGGCCACGGAGGACGCGAAGGCCGAGGTGGAGAGGAACCTTGATTCCGTGACCGCTGAGCGCGAGGAGCTTGCCGAAAACCTGCGGGCCACGGAGGACGCGAAGGCCGAGGTGGAGAGGAACCTCGAGTCCGTGACCGCTGAGCGCGAGGAGCTTGCCGAAAACCTGCGGGCCACGGAGGACGCGAAGACCGAGGTGGAGAGGAACCTCGAGTCCGTGACCGCTGAGCGCGAGGAGCTTGCCGAGAACCTGCGGGCCACGGAGGACGCGAAGGCCGAGGTGGAGAGGAACCTTGAGTCCGTGACCGCTGAACGCGAGGAGCTTGCCGAAAACCTGCGGGCCACGGAGGACGCGAAGGCCGAGGTGGAGAGGAACCTCGAGTCCGTGACCGCTGAACGCGAGGAGCTTGCCGAAAACCTGCGGGCCACGGAGGACGCGAAGGCCGAGGTGGAGAGGAACCTCGAGTCCGTGACCGCTGAACGCGAGGAGCTTGCCGAGAACCTGCGGGCCACGGAGGACGCGAAGGCCGAGGTGGAGA
>NW_900342.1:0-903 GCF_000209065.1 Trypanosoma cruzi | reverse complement strand
GTGGTGTGCGGGGATCATTCTCTTTTTACTGTTACTTTCTTTTGTGTTGCTGTGCGCGCTGCACCTCCTCTTGTGTGTGTGCGTACCCTCCGTGAGGGGTGCGGACACAACGGACCGCTCTCGCCGTATGCACATGCGGTGGAGCCTTGTGTGCCACTCCTGTTTGCTTCTCCCTCTTCCATCTGTGTGTTGGTGTTGCGGCAGGGCTGTGTGTGTGTGTGTGCCTGCTGCCGTGGATTGGAGTGTGTGTCGTGCGTGGTGTGCGGCGTACGGTGCATGCCTGGCTGCTGCCCTCTCCTCATGTGGTGTGCCCTCTGTGTGTGTCTGCCGCACCTCTCGTCTCCCCTGTTGCTCTCCATGTCCCTCACTGTGCAGATCAGCTCCACACCACTGAACGACCACACTCACGATGATGATGTGCCGTCTGCTGTGCGCCCTGTTGGTGCTTGCTCTGTTTTACTTCTCTTCCGCGCGAGCTACAGCAAGCGAGGTTAAACCTGAACAAGAAGTTAATGTAAAGGTTACTGTTTCAGAAGTGCTAAATGAGCTCGGTGGGGAACATAATTCGGATACGGATGTTGATGAATTACGGTCAGGAAAAACGGCGTCCGGTGCGGGACATAATGCAAATGGGATGCTTCCTAGTAACTCAGAACCACTAGTTCCGATGGTTGATACGCTAAAGTCAGAAAGTCCGAAGGATGTTCAGGAGCAGGCACTTGATGGGGTCACTGAGGCGGCAAAAGGAGGAAAAGAGAAGCCCCTTAATCCAGAAGTAACAGATACATCCGATGCGCAGCAGTCAACAAGTGTGACTGCTGTAAGGAAGGTATCAGAGAGCGAGACGACTGCCGCAAATGCGACGACCACTACTACCACGACAAATGCGCCAACTACAACGAC
>NW_900341.1:0-903 GCF_000209065.1 Trypanosoma cruzi | reverse complement strand
GTACGAGAGATATATGACGACTTATCGTAGTAACCACGCTGCGGCTGCGGCCCCGTACGAGAGATATATGACGAACTTATCGTAGTAACCACGCTGCGGCGGCGCACCCTAAACATGTCGTTTTCGTTTTCCAGGGGACAACGCAAATGTGCTCGATTGTTCGAAGATCGAAATTAATACTTTACGTGAAAAGGGGTCGCGCGACCGCATTTTTATAGCTCAGTGGCAAACACGCTCACAATGTCATCCGGGGACGCGGGTTCGATTCCCGCAGAAGCCTAAGTTTTTTCCATTTTTTTTTGAATTCTTGTTTCATATTGCTTTTTAAACTTCTGGTTTGCAGGACGGTGTGCGAGTTCTGCAATCGCACTGATTCCATCTGTTTCGTGGTTTGTGCGGCTGCGGCTGCGGTGGTGGCCGCGTGAGAGTGAGTGTGAGAGAGCCATGCACCGCCCGCACACACACTCTTCCTTCTCTCTCTGTGTGTGTGTGTCCCCTTGCATGGACTCTCGCCCTCACCTCACCCCACGAGACACACACAATAATGTGCCCATTGTATATATGCATGCACACCCATGCAGGCCCGTTGGTGCTCTCTTTTGCACGACACGCACCGCTGCCGTCCTGCCTGGCTGCATGGACGGAGCACCGTAACTGTTTCTGTTTTGTTTTTATTGCATTGAGTGGGCGACCTCTCTCTCTCTCCCTCTGTGTGTGTGTTTTGCTTTACGGGAGTAATGAGAGTGTGTGTGCGCTGGTCGTCCCACGCTTCGGCTTTTTGTTTTGTTTTCCTTTTTGATTTTGTGGTTGAGTGCACCCATTCCGCGGCTGCGTGTGTGTGTGCGATGATATGAGTAATTTGCGTGTGTGCTATCTGCCTCTCTCTGCCGTGCTTCTTCAGAC
>NW_900340.1:0-903 GCF_000209065.1 Trypanosoma cruzi | reverse complement strand
GCGGCCCCGTACGAGAGATATATGACGAACTTATCGTAGTAACCACGCTGCGGCGGCGCACCCTAAACATGTCGTTTTCGTTTTCCAGGGGACAACGCAAATGTGCTCGATTGTTCGAAGATCGAAATTAATACTTTACGTGAAAAGGGGTCGCGCGACCGCATTTTTATAGCTCAGTGGCAAACACGCTCACAATGTCATCCGGGGACGCGGGTTCGATTCCCGCAGAAGCCTAAGTTTTTTCCATTTTTTTTTGAATTCTTGTTTCATATTGCTTTTTAAACTTCTGGTTTGCAGGACGGTGTGCGAGTTCTGCAATCGCACTGATTCCATCTGTTTCGTGGTTTGTGCGGCTGCGGCTGCGGTGGTGGCCGCGTGAGAGTGAGTGTGAGAGAGCCATGCACCGCCCGCACACACACTCTTCCTTCTCTCTGTGTGTGTGTGTCCCCTTGCATGGACTCTCGCCCTCACCTCACCCCACGAGACACACACAATAATGTGCCCATTGTATATATGCATGCACACCCATGCAGGCCCGTTGGTGCTCTCTTTTGCACGACACGCACCGCTGCCGTCCTGCCTGGCTGCATGGGCGGAGCACCGTAACTGTTTCTGTTTTGTTTTTATTGCATTGAGTGGGCGACCTCTCTCTCTCTCCCTCTGTGTGTGTGTTTTGCTTTACGGGAGTAATGAGAGTGTGTGTGCGCTGGTCGTCCCACGCTTCGGCTTTTTGTTTTGTTTTCCTTTTTGATTTTGTGGTTGAGTGCACCCATTCCGCGGCTGCGTGTGTGTGTGTGTGTGTGCGATGATATGAGTAATTTGCGTGTGTGCTATCTGCCTCTCTCTGCCGTTGCTTTCTTCAGACTCTCTTGTGGCGCACAGCTGCTCCGCAAGTATAGGCGC
>NW_900339.1:0-903 GCF_000209065.1 Trypanosoma cruzi | reverse complement strand
AAATGCAGGTTTTTCCCCCTCGCGAGGGCCTCGGCAGCCACAATCCTGTGCGTGCGTGCATTCTCAGCGTTTTAGGCACGGCATGTGTGTGCATGTGTGTGTGTGTTTGTCAGCGCCTATACTTGCAGAGCAGCTGTGCGCCACAAGAGAGTCTGAAGAAAGCAACGGCAGAGAGAGGCAGATAAGCACACACGCAAATTACTCATATCATCACACACACACACACGCAGCCGCGGAATGGGTGCACTCAACCACAAAATCAAAAAGAAAAACAAAACAAAAAGCCGAAGCGTGGGACTACCAGCGCACACACACTCTCATTGCTCCCGTAAAGCAAAACACACACACAGGGAGAGAGAGAGAGGTCGCCCACTCAATGCAATGAAAACAAAACAGAAACAGTTACGGTGCTCCGCCCATGCAGCCAGGCAGGACGGCAGCGGTGCGTGTCGTGCAAAAGAGAGCACCAACGGGCCTGCATGGGTGTGCATGCATATATACAATGGGCACATTATTGTGTGTGCTTCGTGGGGTGAGGCGACGACGAGAGTCCATGCAAGGGGACACACACACAGAGAGAGAAGGAAGTGTGTGTATGCGGGCGGTGCATGGCTCTCTCACACTCACTCTCACGCGGCCACCACCGCAGCCGCAGCCGCACAAACCACGAAACAGATGGAATCAGTGCGATTGCAGAACTCGCACACCGTCCTGCAAACCAGAAGTTTAAAAAGCAATATGAAACAAGAATTCAAAAAAAAAAAAAAATGGAAAAAACTTAGGCTTCTGCGGGAATCGAACCCGCGTCCCCGGATGACATTGTGAGCGTGTTTGCCACTGAGCTAAAAAAATGCGGTCGCGCGACTCCTTTTCACGTAAAGTATTAATGTCGATCTTCGAACA
>NW_900338.1:0-903 GCF_000209065.1 Trypanosoma cruzi | reverse complement strand
AATGAATATGTCCTGATGAAACGGAGATGTTTCTGCACGATTCTTTTCTGTCTTATGAATTTTTGGAAGACGGTGATTGAAGGAACCAGGGAGCCGATAGCGACAGGACGGATTTTTCTTTACTTTTTATTTCTTACTTTCCCACCACCCCCTTTTTGATTCCCACCTCGCGGCGAGGCCTTGTGGCTGGCGGAGCCCAAGGTCTGCCACTTGGTAAGCGATAGTGTTTCCAATCCTAACAAGGTGCACCGTGTCGCGAGAGTGGCTATCGGAACAATATTTACTTGGAGCAAACATCGAGGGAGTGGCGAACCCACTGCCTCTCCACTGCCCCCCTTTTCCCTTCTTGTTTGATTTCTTTTGATGATTTCAGGATCCGGCCAGCAGCCCAGGCGAATATGTTTTTTTTCATCGGGTTGGGTTTGTTTGTTGTGGGCGCTGACTGTGTGTGTGTGTGTGCTGGTGCCACTGCGGCGTGGCGTGGCTGCTCCGTCGCGTCTCGGTCCCACTCCCCCGCTGTCTCTGTTCTTTTGTGTGTATGCCTTGCACCTGCCCGTGTCTCTTCCTCCCATGCTGCGTGCTCTCGTTGTGCCCGCCCGGTGCCGGCCCGACAGGAGAGTTTACACCGCGAGCAACAAGCGAAGTCCACAAAGGCCCAAGTGACAATGATGCTGCGCCGCGTCCTCTGCGTGCTTGTCTTTGCCCTCTGCTGTGCGTGCGTGTGCGCCACGGCTCAGGAGGAGGGGCAGTACGATGCTGCTGTGTTTGAGGCTGCTGGGGGCGACCCGAAGAAGAACACGACTACCACTACCACTACGTCTACTACTACCTCCAGTGCGCCCAAGAACACGACAACAACTACCTCCAAGGCACCGACTCCTGAAGACGCGCGCAGTCCTGGCG
>NW_900337.1:0-903 GCF_000209065.1 Trypanosoma cruzi | reverse complement strand
TCTGCCGTTGCTTTCTTCAGACTCTCTTGTGGCGCACAGCTGCTCCGCAAGTATAGGCGCTGCCAAACACACAAGCACATGCACACACACATGCCGTGTTAAAACGCTGAGAATGCACGCACGCACAGGATTGTGGCTGCGGAGGCCCTCGCGAGGGGGGAAAAAGCCTGCATTTTGTTTTTTTTTGACATGTTGCTCGGTGTGTGCTGACGCGTGACGAATAACAACACGCCCCAATAAGCAGAAAAGAAGTAAAACAAAATGGCGCTGAGCGGCACACCGGTAAGCCAAAAATACGCAATCACCAATAAAAAAGCCGGCGATCACCCAGCAGGCACATCAAGCCTCCTAAAAACCAACCTGGAACAGACAAAAAAAAGAGACAATCGTAGAAAACAAAGATCCCCGCCCCCAAACAGGAAAAACATTAAAGAAAACGCGATTCTTTTTTTTGTCCTTACTGCCGGGGTTGGCCGCTGCAAGAAATAAAAAATGGTAGGGCGGTGGCCCCGGACGTTGGATACAGGACGACGTGTCGAATTATCCAAGTTTGCAGCGGCTGCCCCGGACGTTAGATACAGGACGACGTGTCGAATTATCCAAGTTGCAGCGGCTGCCCCGGACGTTGGATACAACACGACGAATCGTAGTAACCACGCTGCGGCTGCGGCCCCGTACGAGAGATATATGACGAACTTATCGTAGTAACCACGCTGCGGCGGCGCACCCTAAACATGTCGTTTTCGTTTTCCAGGGGACAACGCAAATGTGCTCGATTGTTCGAAGATCGAAATTAATACTTTACGTGAAAAGGGGTCGCGCGACCGCATTTTTATAGCTCAGTGGCAAACACGCTCACAATGTCATCCGGGGACGCGGGTTCGATTCCCGCAGAAGCCTAAG
>NW_900336.1:0-903 GCF_000209065.1 Trypanosoma cruzi | reverse complement strand
AACGCAACACCGCACGGCTGCCCACGCCGTGGCGAGCCACGGGAAATATGCTGGAAAGTAAGAAAGGATAAATCCGTCTTCCATTACGCATTCACTCAAAAAAAAAAAAAAAAAACTGCACGCTGCTGCGTGACATCCAAATCGGTGCGCATGTCCCGCCTGCAGATAATGAAGAAATACGTCACACTCCTTCCAGTCGTTTAAACCCCCGGTGCCCACACATTATTGATATTCCACTGGGACACTCGGCGTGGTTTCGTGCACCCCATTCCATTGTCTCCTTTATTAGCCGGCGCCATCGGCGTGGCACACAAAGCCGAGCGCGCCTCTGATCAAACAAACAAACAAAAACAAGAACACTGAGTAGATCCCGCCGCTGTCGGAGGACCACAACACGGGGGGAAATAAAAAACCAACCAAACAAAACAACGCGATGATGGCCCCGGGGGGAGCATGCTTCCACATGGAGGAAGGGACCTGCGCGGCGAGGGGGGTACAAAGTAAAATAAAATGGTTAAAACAAGGCGTCACAGAAAGTGGCAATTAATTTAGAAGAGTGCGTGGACAGACGCATATGTTCCCGCTGGAGGCAGGAAGTCCTCACTGCAGTTTCTCAGTAAAGGGCCACAATGCCGCACAGCAGCATCCGAGAGATGCCCCCACGCATGGAGCCGTCACTGTTACCTTTTTTGGCGTCGCTCTTCTTGACCATTTTTAGTTCACCGACACTCAGTGGGCGGTTGTACAGAAAGACCTCTGTCACCGTCACATTGCTGTTGATGTCTCCCTCGTCGCCCCCAATGTAGAAGAATGAGACTTCAGCCCCCCGCGTCTCAGGTGTTCGTAGCGTCTCCGGGCTCCCCACAAGCTCGCCATTCACGTACACGGAGCCCTTGTTGCCGT
>NW_900335.1:0-903 GCF_000209065.1 Trypanosoma cruzi | reverse complement strand
CGGGCGTTAGATATATGACGACTTACAGTAGTAACCACGCTGCGGCTGCGCATCCTAAACACGTCTTTTTCGTTTTCCAGGGGACAACGCAAATGTGCTCGATTGTTCGAAGATCGACATTAATACTTTACGTGAAAAGGAGTCGCGCGACCGCATTTTTTTAGCTCAGTGGCAAACACGCTCACAATGTCATCCGGGGACGCGGGTTCGATTCCCGCAGAAGCCTAAGTTTTTTCCATTTTTTTTTTTTTTGAATTCTTGTTTCATATTGCTTTTTAAACTTCTGGTTTGCAGGACGGTGTGCGAGTTCTGCAATCGCACTGATTCCATCTGTTTCGTGGTTTGTGCGGCTGCGGCTGCGGTGGTGACCGCGTGAGAGTGAGTGTGAGAGAGCCATGCACCGCCCGCATACACACACTTCCTTCTCTCTCTGTGTGTGTGTCCCCTTGCATGGACTCTCGTCGTCGCCTCACCCCACGAAGCACACACAATAATGTGCCCATTGTATATATGCATGCACACCCATGCAGGCCCGTTGGTGCTCTCTTTTGCACGACACGCACCGCTGCCGTCCTGCCTGGCTGCATGGGCGGAGCACCGTAACTGTTTCTGTTTTGTTTTCATTGCATTGAGTGGGCGACCTCTCTCTCTCTCCCTGTGTGTTTGTTTTGCTTTACGGGAGCAATGAGAGTGTGTGTGCGCTGGTAGTCCCACGCTTCGGCTTTTTGTTTTGTTTTTCTTTTTGATTTTGTGGTTGAGTGCACCCATTCCGCGGCTGCGTGTGTGTGTGTGTGATGATATGAGTAATTTGCGTGTGTGCTTATCTGCCTCTCTCTGCCGTTGCTTTCTTCAGACTCTCTTGTGGCGCACAGCTGCTCTGCAAGTATAGGCGCTGACAAACAC
>NW_900334.1:0-903 GCF_000209065.1 Trypanosoma cruzi | reverse complement strand
GTTTAGGATGCGCAGCCGCAGCGTGGTTACTACTGTAAGTCGTCATATATCTAACGCCCGAGGCCACCGCTGCAGTTTGGATAATTCGACACGTCGTGCTGTATCTAACGTCCGGGGCAGCCGCTGCAACTTGGATAATTCGACACGTCGTCCCGTATCTAACGTCCGGGGCAGCCGCTGCAACTTGGATAATTCGACACGTCGTGCTGTATCTAGCGCCCGGGGCAGCCGCTGCAACTTGGATAATTCGACACGTCGTCCCGTATCTAACGTCCGGGGCAGCCGCTGCAACTTGGATAATTCGACACGTCGTCCCGTATCTAACGTCCGGGGCAGCCGCTGCAACTTGGATAATTCGACACGTCGTGCTGTATCTAGCGCCCGAGGCCACCGCTGCAGCTTGGATAATTCGACACGTCGTCCCGTATCTAACGTCCGGGGCAGCCGCTGCAACTTGGATAATTCGACACGTCGTGCTGTATCTAGCGCCCGAGGCCACCGCTGCAACTTGGATAATTCGACACGTCGTCCTGTATCTAGCGTCCGGGGCCACCGCCCTACCATTTTTTATTTCTTGCGGCGGCCAACCCCGGCAGTAAGGACAAAAAAAAGAATCGCGTTTTCTTTAATGTTTTTCCTGTTTGGGGGCGGGGATCTTTGTTTTCTATGATTGCCTCTTTTTTTTTGTCTGTTCCAGGTTGGTTTTGAGGACGCTTGATGTGCCTGCTGGGTGATCGCCGGCTTTTTTATTGGTGATTGCGTATTTTTGGCTTACCGGTGTGCCGCTCAGCGCCATTTTGTTTTACTTCTTTTCTGCTTATTGGGGCGTGTTGTTATTCGTCACGCGTCAGCACACACCGAGCAACATGTCAAAAAAAAAAAAATGCAGGTTTTTCCCCCTCG
>NW_900333.1:0-903 GCF_000209065.1 Trypanosoma cruzi | reverse complement strand
TGACCAGCTGTCCGCTGAGCGCAGCGCACAAGCAGAACGTGTGGCGGAGCTGACGGCAGCCGTTGCCCGTCTGGAGAGCAGTGCGGATGCCCCTGAGCGTGTGGTGGAGGCGCTTAGCGCGGAGCTGCGTGAGACACAGGACCGCCTCCGCCAGGCCGAGGAAGAGGCCAGCCAGCTTGCTGAGAGAATTGGCAGCTCGGAGGGACTTCGTGAGTCCGCTGTTGCGACCCGGTCCGCCGAAACCTCGCTTGCAGCGCAGTTGTCGTCTGCGCTGAAAACACTGGAGCAGCTTGCTGAGGAGCGTGAGACCCTGGCTCGGGGCTCCGCTGGGCTCGAGGAACGTGTGAGGGAGCTTGAGCAGGCACTGCGGGACGCACAGACCGCACATGACGTGGATTCGTCTGATGGGCTCACCTTGCGGGAGCAACTGGCGGCGGCGCATGCAGCGATTGACCAGCTGTCCGCTGAGCGCAGCGCACAAGCAGAACGTGTGGCGGAGCTGACGGCAGCCGTTGCCCGTCTGGAGAGCAGTGCGGATGCCCCTGAGCGTGTGGTGGAGGCGCTTAGCGCGGAGCTGCGTGAGACACAGGACCGCCTCCGCCAGGCCGAGGAAGAGGCCAGCCAGCTTGCTGAGAGAATTGGCAGCTCGGAGGGACTTCGTGAGTCCGCTGTTGCGACCCGGTCCGCCGAAACCTCGCTTGCAGTACGGCTATCGTCTGCGCTGAAGGCACTGGAGCAGCTTGCTGAGGAGCGTGAGACCCTGGCTCGGGGCTCCGCTGGGCTCGAGGAACGTGTGAGGGAGCTTGAGCAGGCACTGCGGGACGCACAGACCGCACATGACGTGGATTCGTCTGATGGGCTCACCTTGCGGGAGCAACTGGCGGCGGCGCATGCAGCGATTGA
>NW_900332.1:0-903 GCF_000209065.1 Trypanosoma cruzi | reverse complement strand
GCGGTGCTGCCGTCACTGTCGCCAGGCGTCGCCGTGTCACCTGTTGTGGCGTTTGTGCTGGGCACTGTTCCTTCGGGATGGCTTCTTATTTTCATTTTTTTTCTTTCTCGTGTCCCTGTACCATCAGCTGCTGGATCATTGTTCGGGATGCCCCCTTCTGTGCTCTTGTCGGCTTTATTATTGGCGAAATTACCGTTTTCCGTGGGTGATGGTGGCCTTGTTTCCGTATGGACGGCAGATGGCTCATTGTGTTGATTGGCTGTAATGGGGGCAATGCCCTCAGTTTGTGAATTGTTGTTTGACCTCATGTCGCTTTGGGGTTTTTGTAGCTTTTGCACGGGCACGGTATCTTCAGGGCTCGACTGTCCATTCACTCGTGCTTGTGTTGAATTTCCCTCTGTTTTTCCAATTGTTTCCAGTGCCACTTCTGCTGGTGCTTTTGTTAGTGATGGTGATGTTTCTTGTGGTATTTTTTTCAGTTTCGCTGCATTTTCAGGTGACCCTGTTGGTAAATTATCATTTTTGTTTTCTTTGTGTTCGCCCGCTTCTTCTTGTACTGCTTGTTTTGGTTTTTTCGTTTCATCTTCATCTTCTTTAACTTTTTCCAATGTTCCCACCCCCCGATCAGGAATGTTAGGAGGAATATTAGCGCCACTGTCATCCGTCGGCGTGTCATTGGTGAATGCATTACTCTCGGAAGGATTATTCAAATTGTGATCTTTGCCAGGTTGACTGACAGTACTGCCAGATGAAGATTGACCAGCGCTTTGGCGTTGGGACTCCGTTGCCTTACCGCTTGTGGGATTCCTGGTATCGCCAATTCCATTTGAATCAACCGTTTTTAACGGCTTCTCCTGTTTAACGTGATCTGATACTTTAGGTGTCGGCAGTGGTGCTGGTGGA
>NW_900331.1:0-903 GCF_000209065.1 Trypanosoma cruzi | reverse complement strand
TGTGGGTTGCGGTTGCGTAACTCCGCTTTTGAGAGAAATGGTCTTCCCGTGGACTTTCGTCGGCGGAGCTTATTGCACCAGGCGTCTTTGTCTGCAGCGGGAGAAGCGTGGCCGGCGGAAGAGGACCCGGTCGCCACCATTCACGTCCGTCGGCCAGTGTAAATTGTGGTTCTGTGCGCCAGCAAATAGTGTGTGGGCATTGGGGGCACGAGCTGTACTTGATGTTGTGCGTGTTTGCGTAAGCAACGACAGTGTGGACTTTTTTCAATTGTTTTTGTTCTTACTTATTTCGTAATAACTTTTTTTTTTAGGCGGTTTCATCGTGTACCACTCCCTCTTTATGTATTTATTCCCGACTGTTGGTTTTTATTTATTTTTGTTTGGTTATAAATTACGCACGCAAATGAGTGCACCATGTATGCTGAGGGGTGATTTTTTTTTTTTTTATTGGGTTGAGGGAGTGTGTGGGGGTGCGCTCTGTGCGGGTGAGCGGTGGGCACTGAGCGGCATTGGGAATGTGATGACGGCTCTCTGCTGGGATGTTGTAACTTTGCCGTAGTTTTTGTGGTGGAGGCAGGAAAAGCGTCATGTCTTTTTCGATCGTTGTGGAGGATTTGGTTTGTGTGTTTTTATTACTGTTGGGTATTTTAAGCATGACCCCTGTCTTGTTTATTTTTATTTTTATTTTTATTTTTTTGATGGATTTGAGAGAGAGCTATTTATATCTGTATGTGCGTGAAGAATATTTATATGTGCATATTGTTGGTGCTGATTGCGCGTGTGGAGAGCCGGGGGGCGGCGGAGGTGCATTTTTATTTTTTGGTGTTTTTTTTTGAAGATGTTTTTGGTTTTGTGAACGTTCGAACTGCCACGTTGTGCCCGCATGCGATGTGTTGTCATGCG
>NW_900330.1:0-903 GCF_000209065.1 Trypanosoma cruzi | reverse complement strand
TTTCCAATTCCCAACGACGGGGGCATTTCTGCAGTGGATGAAGCGAAGTCTCTCGTGGTCCATCTCGAGTGCCCGCGCTTGTGCTTCCTGCGTGTTTTGCCTGCTGGCATGCTTGGCACTTTCTGTGGCGACCTGTGCGCGAGGCGCCTGTTAAGAAGACGCTGGCACCATTGTGGCACCCGCATGTGAGGTCCTCTCCAACTATCGGAACGCCAGGTCGAGCACGTCGGGCATGCGCCCTCATATTGTGGACGGACGTGCGCACTCTGCTGCAGCTTGAGCAGGAGGACTTCAATCCGTCGCTCGCTGGTCGGCAAGGATTTGCGGTGCTCACGTCGGGAAGAGGTTCTGGCGGAGGCAGCGGCGGGCCGGTCTCCTCAGTGAGGGAGGGACGGCACCACCGACACAGAGGGTTAATTGTGATACGAAGGGCACGCGCAGGCCTGTCGAGGAGTGGGCAGGAGTCGCATCGCACCTGTGCGCAGTGCCGCCACTCGTGGCACGATGTCAGGGTCGTGCCAGGAATAGAGTCCCTGCCACACCGACAGGCGCCTGTCATGCGGTGTACGGGCCCTTCCTTTTTTTCTGGGCATCCCTCCAGTACGGTCGCCTGGCTGCAGCGAGGAAGTCCACGTGCCAGATTGGGCTGCCCTCCTGCGGGAGGGATCGTGCAATCATGGCTTCGTCGTCAGCGGCCTCATTGCGTGGGATACCGCAGTGCGATGGAGAGAACATGAAGTTTACAGAGTGACCTCGCTTTATCAAGGAGAGCAGCTTAATCCAAATCTCTTCGGTAACGTAGTCTTGCATGGCCAGTGGAACGACGCGGAGTGCCTCAGTTCTCGACAGGGAGTCTGTTGCCACCAGGATTCGTGTGGGCGATTGGGATGTTCCAGACAAAAG
>NW_900329.1:0-903 GCF_000209065.1 Trypanosoma cruzi | reverse complement strand
GCGAAACACACTCTTGCACGCAATCATGAACGAGTCTCCGATCGTCTTTACCTCGTAGCAGTGGTACTTCGCTATCAGTGAGCGGATCAAGCGGTGGTGCGTTGCCACGGCGTCGGGCATCGCCTCGGGGCACGCAGCCCACAGCGCAGTGCTGCTCTCGATGTCAGTAAACACAAGCGTCACGGGGTCTGTCCGCTCCTTCGGTGCATTCTCGTTGTCACGCGAGTCGCGGCAGAAGTGCAGCAGCAACAGAATCAAGGCAATAAGCAGCAGGGCAGCAGCAACGCTGCCGACGATGACGCCGATCAGCTGCCGCGCCGTCAGTCCACTCGCAACGGGCATCCGGTACTCCATCGACGGCGTCACGGCAGGGGACAGCGCCGGCACAGCGGGGTCCAGCGCACGGGCAAGCGACCACGCAGAAATTTGCGTCGCACCGTAGTTCCTGCCGCACCCAGCACCGCTCTGAGTAACAGGGCATGCATTGCCATCAATGAAGGGTCCGTACAGCATGTCGTCCACTCTGACGGCAACGTTGGAAAAAAAGAAGTTTTCAAACAGCTCAACATTCACCTTCTCCATGCGCGAGCGGACGGTCACCACCAGCAGCCCGGTGGTGAAGCCCATCATTGCCAGCGGCGTCCGTTTATTCACTTCCGGCACGGCAGCGTTAAACTTCTGGGCGGTCACCGACGTCGTTTTGTCGTCGTTCCAGTGCGGCAGGTTCGTTGCAAACACAACACGGTCGGCACCCGCACCGTCACGGAACGCAGCAACAAATTCGGGGTACAGCATCGAAAACTCTAAAAAAATGACAAACACGCGCACACCGTCGTGTGACACCACGTGCTGCGCGATCGCACCAACATCGTCGGCAGAAATGCCCACCACAAACACGTCGCC
>NW_900328.1:0-903 GCF_000209065.1 Trypanosoma cruzi | reverse complement strand
GGCAGCTCAAGCAGCTCCGCGTGGGTGTGCCCCGCTGCTGCTCGCCGCATCCACGCTGGCGTACACCGCTGTGGGCTGAAAGAGGTGTGTGTAGGCTGTGCGTGCCAGCACTCAAAGCCACGGGGACATGTGTACGTCTACTTTGATTCGATGTACAAAGTAAGTGTAATTATGATGATCGTTTTTGCTTTGTTTGTTTCCTCTGCCGTGCTGCGTGCTTCTCGTTGTGCCCTGTATCCGTCACGTTGCACGCATCGCGGACACACTCTTATGCATGCGCAGCAGAGCCCTGAGTGTAGTTTTCTTTTTTAATCACTGTTTCTTATTGCTTGCTTTTAAACTTCTGGTTTGCATGGCTGTTTGAAGGTTCTGCCGTTGTACTGATTCCATCTATTCTATTGTGTGCGCTGCAGCTTCCAATTGTTGCCATGCGGTGGCGGTGCGTGGCTGTGTGACTTTTCTCTCCTCTTTGCTTCCTCTGCGTTGACGGGGAGTTAGTTTGTGCTGAAGGCTACACGCAAGTGACAGGAGTGATGGCGATGATGATGACTGGCCGTGTGCTGCTGGTGTGTGCCCTCTGCGTGCTGTGGTGCGGTGCCGGCGGGATTCATGCGAGGGAACTCGACAACAACGCAGTGGGTGGCTGCATGGCATCGGTTGTGTTGGGAATGAGGGGACTTCATTTGTCGAGCGGCTGCAATAAAACCACACCGACGCTGCCATTGCGATCAGCGTTCTTCATCGATGCCATACAAGCCGAGGACGGGGAGTTAAAAGATATTTCTCAGGAAAGTAATAGTTTGGGTACATTTTCAATTCCACAGCCACCGCCGCTGCCAGCGCCAGAAACACCGGAAGCCCCACCACCACTTGATGCCGGAGTTTCTGAAGCTGGTGGCCCGC
>NW_900327.1:0-903 GCF_000209065.1 Trypanosoma cruzi | reverse complement strand
GTTTGGCGGCACTTTTGTCGCTGACGCTCATGTGTTCTCTGCGGCAATCGCCGACACGGCTGATTCCTTTCCTTTTTTCTGTGCACCATTTTATTTCCTTCTCTGTTTCTCCTGCAGGAAGCCACAAGCTACACAGCAAGACAGTCTCAGGACAGCGAACATGGCGGTGGGATGGGTGGCGGTGTGGCCGCGAGAGCGGCGTGCTTGTGCGGCGTCACGGTGTCTTTTTGTTGCCCTGCTGCTGCTTCTCGATCTGCCGTATGCCGTTGCGCAGCCGTCGGGAGGTGACCGTGTCGTTAAGGTTGTGAGTTTTGAATTTGATTTTACTTTGCTTGATGCTTTTTTTAGGAACATCATGGCGGGATTTAAAGCCTCGTTGCATTCACGGAATAATTCTATTATGAACGGCGTTCGTGTGGAGATTGTCGAAAAAAAAACGAAATTTACGAATTACGCAATTGATCTGTCCGCAGCGCTGAAGGATGAAAATGATATATTTGCGGTTGTTGGTCACTGCGGCGACAAACTCTTACTGAATATAAAGGATGTTCTTGCGGAACGCGATGTTGTGGCGTTTTCCCCGTTCACTGGGTCGAGTTTGGTGCGTGGGTGGAACCCCAATTTTTACTTTTTGCGTGCTGAACCTGCGGCCGAGCTGCTGGCACTCCTCCGCTACGCCTTGGCCCATCTGCGTGTGCGTCGGCTGGGCTTCATGTACCTGCAGGGAGTTTCCTTTGGTGACAGGGAGTATGCGCAGGCACAACGCGTGATGTCGGAGAGGAACCTTACGTTCAGCGGTGTCTTCAGTGTGGAGAGCTCTGTGACTGGTGGTGCGAGGAAGGAAGTGTTTGACGCCGCGTGGGAGGCGTTTGCTGACACTCGGCCGCAGGCCGTGATTGTGTT
>NW_900326.1:0-903 GCF_000209065.1 Trypanosoma cruzi | reverse complement strand
GGACCGTTTAAAGCTGAGCACTAAGGCGCTACTGGGGATGGCAACGCGCACTGTCGATCAGGATCACGGAATGCGACATACATGTGTTAAATCATTCTGTCAGGCAGTTCTTCAATATGAATTTGCGATTTCCAAGTTTGTTGCGGCATTGTCGACATTATCGGATTCCTTGGAGGGTGTAGAAAAGGCATATAAGAACGTCATTTCTAATGAAAAACAGGTTTCTGTTTTTGATGGTCTGAACGAAGTAACAAACCATTTAGAAAAATGCCGTACAACTATTATTTCAGGTTCTATCGAGACATTTAGAGCAAATGTAGCCCCGTCCTTGTCCGCACTGAAGGAGCATTGTGAATTGTGCGAGCGTCTTCATAATGAGCGAGCCAAAGCCGTTGATTTGTATGATTATCATCGGGATGTTGTTGAAAAAAAAGAAGTTCAGTATGCATCAAAAGGTAAACTTCTTGATGACTCAAAACGTTATAAAGAAGAAATAAGCAAACGCGATGCTGCACATGATGCATATCTTGCAAAGCATAGTGAATACAACAAGGCCTATGATGAATTTATGTGTAAAAAATCCGAACTGACCACTCTTTCTGGAAGGCTATTTTTTCATGAGCTCTTGGATATTGCGGAAAAACTTAAAAACGAGGTCTCTTCTATGTGTGATGTTGTTGACCAGATCCCTTTGAACCCTGTGGGATATAAGGAAAGCTCTGTTCCGCTTGGTGATGGAGTAGATGCTGAGACCAATGTTATAGAATATACCATAAACAGGGACTCTAGCGAAGCCAAAGATGTGGACGCCGCGTTGGTACACGAGTCCACGGATGAGCAGTCGCCCGCCGAAATTTGTGGAGAATCAAAAAAAAATGCTGAGAAAACAACCGGATCAGCGGG
>NW_900325.1:0-903 GCF_000209065.1 Trypanosoma cruzi | reverse complement strand
GGGAGGAGGCAAAAAGGGTGACCGGACTTTGGGGCGGGGGGTCTGCAGGATATCGTACAGACGACTCGTGGGGCGTTGCGGGAAGAAGCGGAGCGTGTGGAAGGAAGAAAGGAGGGAGAAGAAAAAGATGGTGTTGAGGCAGATTGAGGTTCGCACCACCCACGACAAAGTGCTGGAGGCCCGTGAGAATGCCTTTATGGAGTCGATCGCAAGGGAGAACGAAAACCCTTTTCAGCAGGCAGCCGACGCTCTGCTTGGTGCGGTCGGCCGGTTGTACACCAACTATTTATATACGTCTGGAACGTTGCTCCTTGCTTGGGCCTGGTGGGGGCTCTACCCACGCTACGCACGTTTTCGTCACAAGCATGTTGTACGGTTTCGGCGTAAGGCACAGTCGGAATTTCGCCGATGGTTTTTCTACACGCGGCATATACCAAAATGGGACAAGAAATACCTTCAGCGTGTGGAGTTACCGCGTCGGATGCCACATGGGACGCCTGCGGCGCGCAAATCCCCGCAATGCACGCATTCAAGTGTAATTTTGACATCATCATCATCATTGACCTCGTCGCATGATACAGACGCGGGGGCAGTAACGTCTGAACGTCATGAATCCGCGAGAAGTCAAGATCCTTTCATTGCCGTTCGTCTCACTGATGGAGCTTCCTTTGCAGGAGGATTCCGTGAGCAAATGGAGAGGAATGTTGCTTCTGGCATATGTGACCTCAATGAGTCTTTGCAGCAGCAATTAAAGGAGGGGCGTATTTTAAGTCGGGAGGCTGTGGACCCAGATGTTTTGCAAGGAGAAGTGAAGCAATTGGTGAAGCAAGCGGGCGGCATCGTTGTGCTGAAGGAGACCCATGAGACAAGGCGGTCTGTACCGGTGGACCGAGAGATATGGTG
>NW_900324.1:0-903 GCF_000209065.1 Trypanosoma cruzi | reverse complement strand
CGTTTTATTGATAGAGGTAGAAAAATGGAATAAGTCAAAAAAAAAATTTTTTTTTTTTTATTTATATTTGTATAGAAAATAAAAAACAAAACAAAGGAATAATAATAATAATAACAATATATCAGATTATCGCTTTCTTAGGGATCCAGCACGTACAATTCATAACCCACTGAAAAATCACCAATAAACAACTAACCACACACACACACACACACACACACACAATAAAATAATATCCACCTTAAGTAATTGTTTAACGGGCTCTTTATCGTCCTCCAACTTCCCCACAAACTCCTTAGTAAAAGAAAAAGAAGAGAGAGAGAGAAATAATAATAATAAATACATCACAAGAATTGCACTTCCATGAAATGCCGCTCGTATGACAACAGAACTAAAAACCGCGTTCACCTCCAACTCTATTACGCAGCTAACCACTCAATACAACTGGTGCAAGGTACGTCGAAAGAACATAGCTCACCAGAAGTGGCAATGTGGTCAGCCAAAAAACAAAATGGTGATTAAAAGGAAAAGATTGAGCGCCTTGAAGAGACCATGCAAATAATGGAGGAAGCACCAGCATAGTCAGCAAACGCGATAAGGAGCCAAGGGACTGGGCAATTCCATTCATTGATCCCAAATGCTCCTCTGGCGAGGATCGAGCGATAAAGATATATACTAAAGCAAAATTCCATGACAGTGCAACCTCTCTGATGGCGTTCAAAACGGCAACACATGTAAATACCCATTGCCGGGGGAAAAAAATAGCACACGGTGTAGCCACGGAGACCAATGCCCACAGTATGACGCTGGTATCCCAAATAACTCGGTGGTTTTGCACGCATCGCAATAAAGAAGTAAAATTGATATTTGCAAGGACACACACGACCGAGGTCGCACCCATTA
>NW_900323.1:0-903 GCF_000209065.1 Trypanosoma cruzi | reverse complement strand
ACTCGGCGGATCGTTTTCGAGCGGCTGCTGCACCACACGTTGTGGTCTAAATTTTTGTTTTGAATTATGAATGGCGGGAGTCAGAGACACTCTCTTTCAATGTATGTTTGCGTGTGCACACACTGGACACCAAACAACCCTGAATTATCCGCTTCTTGTAGGAGTTTCGCGAGCTCTTGCCCACAATGGTGCTGCAGTCGGCGGATCGTTTTCGAGCGGCTGCTGCACCACACGCTGTGGTCTAAATTTTTGTTTTGAATTATGAATGGCGGGAGTCAGAGACACTCTCTTTCAATGTATGTTTGCGTGTGCACACACTGGACACCAAACAACCCTGAATTATCCGCTGCTTGGAGGAATTTCGCGAGCTCTTGCCCACAAGGGTGCTGCAGTCGGCGGATCGTTTTCGAGCGGCTGCTGCACCACACGTTGTGGTCTAAATTTTTGTTTTGAATTATGAATGGCGGGAGTCAGAGACACTCTCTTTCAATGTATGTTTGCGTGTGCACACACTGGACACCAAACAACCCTGAATTATCCTCTTCTTGGAGGAATTTCGCGAGCTCTTGCCCACAATGGTGCTGCAGTCGGCGGATCGTTTTCGAGCGGCTGCTGCACCACACGTTGTTGTCTAAATTTTTGTTTCGAATTATGAATGGCGGGAGTCAGAGGCACTCTCTTTCAATGTATGTTTGCGTGTGCACACACTGGACACCAAACAACCCTGAATTATCCGCTTCTTGGAGGTGTTTCGCGAGCTCTTGCCCACAAGGGTGCTGCAGTCGGCGGATCGTTTTCGAGCGGCTGCTGCACCACACGTTGTGGTCTAAATTTTTGTTTCGAATTATGAATGGCGGGAGTCAGAGGCACTCTCTTTCAATGTATGTTTGCGTGTGCACACAC
>NW_900322.1:0-903 GCF_000209065.1 Trypanosoma cruzi | reverse complement strand
TATCCAACGTCCGGGGCAGCCGCTGCAACTTGGATAATTCGACACGTCGTGTTGTATCTAACGTCCGGGGCAGCCGCTGCAAACTTGGATAATTCGACACGTCGTGTTGTATCCAACGTCCGGGGCCACCGCCCTACCATTTTTTATTTCTTGCAGCGGCCAACCCCGGCAGTAAGGACAAAAAAAAGAATCGCGTTTTCTTTAATGTTTTTCCTGTTTGGGGGCGGGGATCTTTGTTTTCTATGATTGTCTCTTTTTTTTTGTCTGTTCCAGGTTGGTTTTTAGGAGGCTTGATGTGCCTGCTGGGTGATCGCCGGCTTTTTTATTGGTGATTGCGTATTTTTGGCTTACCGGTGTGCCGCTCAGCGCCATTTTGTTTTACTTCTTTTCTGCTTATTGGGGCGTGTTGTTATTCGTCACGCGTCAGCACACACCGAGCAACATGTCAAAAAAAAACAAAATGCAGGCTTTTTCCCCCCTCGCGAGGGCCTCCGCAGCCACAATCCTGTGCGTGCGTGCATTCTCAGCGTTTTAAACACGGCATGTGTGTGTGCATGTGCTTGTGTGTTTGGCAGCGCCTATACTTGCGGAGCAGCTGTGCGCCACAAGAGAGTCTGAAGAAAGCAACGGCAGAGAGAGGCAGATAGCACACACGCAAATTACTCATATCATCGCACACACACACACACACACACGCAGCCGCGGAATGGGTGCACTCAACCACAAAATCAAAAAGGAAAACAAAACAAAAAGCCGAAGCGTGGGACGACCAGCGCACACACACTCTCATTACTCCCGTAAAGCAAAACACACACACAGAGGGAGAGAGAGAGAGGTCGCCCACTCAATGCAATAAAAACAAAACAGAAACAGTTACGGTGCTCCGTCCAGCAGCCAGGCAGA
>NW_900321.1:0-903 GCF_000209065.1 Trypanosoma cruzi | reverse complement strand
TTATCCGCTGCTTGGAGGAATTTCGCGAGCTGTTGCCCACAAGGGTGCTGCACTCGGCTGATCGTTTTCGAGCGGCCGCTGCATCACACGTTGTGGTCCAAATTTTTGTTTCCGATTGTGAATGGTGGGAGTCAGAGACACTCTCTGTCAATATCTGTTTGCGTGTTCACACGCTGGACACCCAAACAACCCTGAACTATCCGCTGCTTGGAGGAATTTCGCGAGCTCTTGCCCACACGGGTGCTGCACTCGGCTGATCGTTTTCGAGCGGCTGCTGCATCACACGTTGTGGTCTGAATTTTTGTTTCCAATTATGAATGGTGGGAGTCAGAGACACTCTCTGTCAATATCTGTTTGCGTGTTCACACACTGGACACCAAACAACCCTGAATTATCCGCTGCTTGGAGGAATTTCGCGAGCTCTTGCCCACACGGGTGCTGCACTCGGCTGATCGTTTTCGAGCGGCTGCTGCATCACACGTTGTGGTCTGAATTTTTTTTTCCGATTGTGAATGGTGGGAGTCAGAGACACTCTCTGTCAATATCTGTTTGCGTGTTCACACGCTGGACACCAAACAACCCTGAACTATCCGCTGCTTGGAGGAATTTCGCGAGCTCTTGCCCACACGGGTGCTGCACTCGGCTGATCGTTTTCGAGCGGCTGCTGCATCACACGTTGTGGTCTGAATTTTTGTTTCCAATTATGAATGGTGGGAGTCAGAGACACTCTCTGTCAATATCTGTTTGCGTGTTCACACACTGGACACCAAACAACCCTGAATTATCCGCTGCTTGGAGGAATTTCGCGAGCTCTTGCCCACACGGGTGCTGCACTCGGCTGATCGTTTTCGAGCGGCTGCTGCATCACACGTTGTGGTCTGAATTTTTTTTTCCGATTGGAAT
>NW_900320.1:0-903 GCF_000209065.1 Trypanosoma cruzi | reverse complement strand
ACTGCGGATTCTGGCACTTGATCCATTTGCGGTGCTGGGGCTCAGTCGTAGTTCCACAAAAGCCGAGATCAAGACGCGCTTTCGTGAGCTCGCGCGTTTACATCACCCGGATGCTCCCGCGGGTAACAGCGAGAAGATGGAGCAGGTGAACAAGGCGTATAACATGTTGATTAAGGAGGGTGCGTATGAACGGATGCGTATGAAGTCGTCTGGGGTAAAGGCACGTGCCGACGTGCGTCGTCCAAGCCCTTTTTCCCAGGAGTCTGAGCGGCAGCCGCAACAGCGAGAAGAGAAGGAAACCCCGTATGAGGCACTTTCAGAGGAAGAAGTTGCCAAGTTGAGTGCGCTAGATCCGACCACGGAAAGGGTTACACCGACTGGAACTTACATGTATCAGAGCCGTGATGATGGGAGTTGGACAGAGCTAGACAGACCGCTGGTGCGTGCACACCAGCCAAGGTATGCCTCATATGCAGCCCAGGCTGATATGTCGGAAGAATTGCGTCGCAGGTCGATTGAAAAGGAAAAGGAGGAAAATTCAAAGTCAATCCTTCAGCGTGTGGCGGATCGAATGAGTGACAGTGCCGATCTTCCCTCGCGAAATCCAGCAGCATTGCGGTTCTACTTTCTCCTAGCATTTGTGGTGTTATATTTTACGTACCAGCGCACATTTGCGTGGGGCAAACATCGAAGCATTCGCGCCGACTTTTATTCCTCTGTTGAGCAGAAACGGGAGGAGCTCCTTGAGGTTTATAAAGAAAATCGAGACGCTCTAGAGACATCTGTCGCTGCTGCCGCCATAGTTTTTCTCGTGGCCAGTCAGAGGAAGCAGGAGACGGATCCTGTTGTGCCGCCCACACCTGAAAAACACTTCAGGGAGATTCGGCCGCCCCGAGAACATTT
>NW_900319.1:0-903 GCF_000209065.1 Trypanosoma cruzi | reverse complement strand
CACATGTATCTTTTGGGACCGATTCCACGTCACGTCTTTGATGAGGAGGCGTTTAATGACCGCTGTGGAGCGGTGGAGTTTGCATTGCAGTCGATCAACGAGGTAACTGTGAAAGAGCACTTTTCACGGAGAGGTGAGTCGCCATGGTATTCTGAGGATCCGTCCCACAAGCCTGTGGAAGTTGTTCGGGAAATATACGCAGGCGGTGTGATCCTTTTCAATGCACCGATATCTGCTTGCCTCGAGGAACGGACATTGGAACGCCTCCCAAGTGTAACAAAATAAAATGGCTTTTTGAGGCTGATGTTGGCGTCGAGGGATAATATTTTGCTAATATTTTTTGGATGGTTTGCTTTGAAATCGTTCACGGAGAGTGCCCTTGCCAAGGCAATGGCGACGAAACCCACGGAGTTTGAGCCGCCAACAGGACGTCAAGCAAAGCCCTGCGTCTTGAAGTTGGCCCTGAATTGCATCCCAAGGGAGATGAAGGTTTGCTGCCGAGTGAATATGAAAAAACGATCCGTAAAATGAAGCACGGGGTGCTGCACAAACCGTGGGCCACAAACTTTCCGCTGGTGGACGCCTTTTTTTTTCTCGGAGTCCAATCCAATGACGCTGGTTGGGCTGCGGATGACTACGGCGGGTGGGCACCACACCACCGCCAGCACTGTGCGGCAGTTCACTGAGTGCCTGGCGGCATATTTTAATGGTTGGGAGGAATCATCCCGAGACATGTCGTGGGAGATTATTTATGTGCAGCACGCAGACAGCATGCCGATGAATGACTGGCAGAGATGTGATGCCGTCAATTCCAATAATGTGAGCAAGAAGGAAAACAAGGGGATTGCGGCGTTCTGGAGGAAAAGGTGCACCAGTACCAAGTGTCAATATCGTGCAGAGACT
>NW_900318.1:0-903 GCF_000209065.1 Trypanosoma cruzi | reverse complement strand
TGTATGTTTGCGTGTTCACACACTGGACACCAAACAACCCGGAACTATCCGCTGCTTGGAGGAATTTCGCGAGCTCCTGCCCACAATGGTGCTGCAGTCGGCGGATCGTTTTCGAGCGGCTGCTGCACCACACGTTGTGGTCTATGTTTTTGTTTCCAACTATGAATGGCGGGAGTCAGAGGCACTCTCTTTCAATGTATGTTTGCGTGTTCACACACTGGACACCAAACAACCCTGAATTATCCGCTGCTTGGAGGAATTTCGCGAGCTCCTGCCCACAATGGTGCTGCACTCGGCGGATCGTTTTCGAGCGGCTGCTGCACCACACGTTGTGGTCTATGTTTTTGTTTCCAACTGTGAATGGTGGGAGTCAGAGGCACTCTCTTTCAATGTATGTTTGCGTGTGCACACACTGGACACCAAACAACCCGGAACTATCCGCTGCTTGGAGGAATTTCGCGAGCTCCTGCCCACAATGGTGCTGCACTCGGCGGATCGTTTTCGAGCGGCTGCTGCACCACACGTTGTGGTCTATGTTTTTGTTTCCAACTGTGAATGGCGGGAGTCAGAGGCACTCTCTTTCAATGTATGTTTGCGTGTGCACACACTGGACACCAAACAACCCTGAATTATCCGCTGCTTGGAGGAATTTCGCGAGCTCCTGCCCACAATGGTGCTGCACTCGGCGGATCGTTTTCGAGCGGCTGCTGCACCACACGTTGTGGTCTATGTTTTTGTTTTGAATTATGAATGGCGGGAGTCAGAGGCACTCTCTTTCAATGTATGTTTGCGTGTGCACACACTGGACACCAAACAACCCTGAACTATTCGCTGCTTGGAGGAATTTAGCGAGCTCCTGCCCACAAGGGTGCTGCACTCGGCGGATCGTTTCGAGCGGCTGCT
>NW_900317.1:0-903 GCF_000209065.1 Trypanosoma cruzi | reverse complement strand
TACACACGCCGTTGTTGTTCCGCCGCACTGCTCTGCTCAACCACCACCACCACTACTACTACTACTACACCATTTCTACTAAAACAATATATATATATATCTACTCTCACGGACTGTGCTACTACTGCTTTTGCTGCTGCTGCTGCTGTGTGGAGGGCGGCGGGGACGAAAGTCGTAGTGTCGTTGTGCGTGTGGTGTGGAATTTGTTGTTTAGTAGTGTGGTGGAAAGGAGAAGAGAGGGGGGGGGGTTAGAGAGAGACAGGGGGAGGAAATGACTGTGTGTGTGTGTGTGTGTTGCTGCTGCTGCTGCTGCTGCTGCTTCTCTTCGCACTGATACATCCACACTGTACGTGTAAGCATATATATGTGTATAATATATATTATACACATATATATATATATACTTGCACGTTACACAGTGTGTTGTGTAGAAAAATGTAATTGCGGCTTGACTTCGTGTGTGCACATATTATAATATGCGTATTTCGTCGTGTGGTTTATATTTAATATATATATATTATTATATATTCCGCACGCTTTGCGTGTGTTTTTTTGTGCCGCGTTGTAAAGCACGGCCCAAACAACGTGTCGCGATGGATGACTTGGCTTCCTATTTCGTTGAAGAACGCAGCAAAGTGCGATATGTGGTATCAATTGCAGAATCATTCAATTACCGAATCTTTGAACGCAAACGGCGCATGGGAGAAGCTCCTCAGAGTCATCCCCGTGCATGCCATATTTCTCAGTGTCGAACAAAAAATTAACCCCTACTCTACAACGCATGCATTCATTGTGTGTGGGTGGGTGGGAATGCAAACGCAAAAAAGAGAGCCCTTGGGGAGACATTACGGATGAAGCGCCGCCGCCATGCGTCGTATATATAATAATAGTAATATAATATAT
>NW_900316.1:0-903 GCF_000209065.1 Trypanosoma cruzi | reverse complement strand
AGTGCAGCACCCGTGTGGGCAAGAGCTCGCGAAATTCCTCCAAGCAGCGGATAGTTCAGGGTTGTTTGGTGTCCAGTGTGTGAACACGCAAACAGATATTGACAGAGAGTGTCTCTGACTCCCACCATTCACAATCGGAAACAAAAATTCAGACCACAACGTGTGATGCAGCAGCCGCTCGAAAACGATCAGCCGAGTGCAGCACCCGTGTGGGCAAGAGCTCGCGAAATTCCTCCAAGCAGCGGATAGTTCAGGGTTGTTTGGTGTCCAGTGTGTGAACACGCAAACAGATATTGACAGAGAGTGCCTCTGACTCCCACCATTCATAATTGGAAACAAAAATTCAGACCACAACGTGTGATGCAGCGGCCTCTCGAAAACGATCAGCCGAGTGCAGCACCCTTGTGGGCAACAGCTCGCGAAATTCCTCCAAGCAGCGGATAATTCAGGGTTGTTTGGTGTCCAGTGTGTGAACACGCAAACAGATATTGACAGAGAGTGTCTCTGACTCCCACCATTCACAATCGGAAACAAAAATTCAGACCACAACGTGTGATGCAGCGGCCTCTCGAAAACGATCAGCCGAGTGCAGCACCCGTGTGGGCAACAGCTCGCGAAATTCCTCCAAGCAGCGGATAGTTCAGGGTTGTTTGGTGTCCAGTGTGTGAACACGCAAACAGATATTGACAGAGAGTGCCTCTGACTCCCACCATTCACAATCGGAAACAAAAATTCAGACCACAACGTGTGATGCAGCGGCCTCTCGAAAACGATCAGCCGAGTGCAGCACCCGTGTGGGCAAGAGCTCGCGAAATTCCTCCAAGCAGCGGATAGTTCAGGGTTGTTTGGTGTCCAGTGTGTGAACACGCAAACAGATATTGACAGAGAGTGCCTCTGACTCCC
>NW_900315.1:0-903 GCF_000209065.1 Trypanosoma cruzi | reverse complement strand
GCGCTGAACGGTGCGCTTGTGCTGACCGGCACGTTTCCCGCGGGGTCCGTGCTGACGGTGACGGACTCCCTGCTGGTTGCCGCGAGGTCGACGCCGCTTGTGTATCTTCCCGGCTCTCAGTTCTCGCCGTACGCACCGCTGCTGGTGCTGTCGGGCCTGCGGCTCGTGCGGTCCGTTCTGGTTGTGTCCGGCGTTGCCCTCGTGACCGTGATGACTGGTGGGCGGACGGTGGTGGTGGACGGCGCCGTGCTGGAGCTTGTCGGTGGCGGTGTCGCGCTGGACGCGGCTGTGCTCGGTGGCGACGTTGCGTTGTACGCGAGTGCGCGCGTGGTTGCGACAGGGGGCGCTGTGCTGCGCGTGTCGGGGAGCCAGGTGTACGCCGCGCATGGGTTGGTGTTTGGCAGCGGAGTGGAGACCAACGCGTCCGCCGTCGTAGTGAACGACAACGCCGGTGTACTGACCGATGGCGCGCTGCTGGTGCTGCGGGGGTCGGCGTCGTTTGTTTCCGGGTCGTGGCTGTCGGTGCGCGGCAACAGCATCAGCGGCAGGCTTCTGTCGCTGCCGTCGTACCCGCGCAGTGCGGAACTCGTGCGGAGCACGCTGACGCTCCACGGGAACGCCGGCAGCGGGCCTGTCGTGATGGACGGCACCGTTGCGCTCGGAGGCGCCGGCCGGAAGTTCGTTGTGGGGTGCCTCACGCTCAACGGGCAGGCGCTGGAGCCAATGGACTACAGGTCCGCCGGCATCATCGGAGAATTCCGCCCCGTGGCGTGTGGCGTGTGCGACGCCGACGTGCGCTGCTTTGCAGCCGCGACGAGGACGATGTCGGGGTCGTGTCGCTGCCGCTGCGCTGAGGGCGGGTACGGGCGCGACTGCCTGCCGGTGTACCTGCCGCACGTGGAC
>NW_900314.1:0-903 GCF_000209065.1 Trypanosoma cruzi | reverse complement strand
TCGATGTATCCACGCTGCGGCGACGGCCCCGTACGAGAGATATATGACGACGAATCGAAGTATTCACGCTGCGGCTGCGGCCCCGTACGAGAGATATATGACGACGAATCGAGGTATCCACGCTGCGGCGGCGCACCCTAAACATGTCGCTTTCGTTTCCCAGGGGACAACGCAAATGTGCTCGATTGTTCGAAGATTGAAATTAACACCTTACGTGAAAGTGGGTCGCGCGACCACATTTTTTTTAGCTCAGTGGCAAAACAAGCTCACAATGTCATCCGGGACGCGGGTTCGAGTCCCGAAGAAGCCCAAGTTTTTTTCCTTTTTTTTTTTTTTGGAATTCTTGTTTCTTATTGCTTTTTAAACTTCTGGTTTGCAGGACGGTGTGCGAGTTCTGCAATCGCACTGATTCCATCTGTTTCGTGGTGTGTGCGGCTGCGGCTGCGGTGGTGGCCGCATGAGAGTGAGTGAGAGAGCGCCATGCACCGCCCGCACACACACTCGTCTTTCACCCACTCTCTGTGTGTGTCCCCTTGCATGGACTCTCGCCCTCACCTCATCCCACGAAGCACGCACATAATGTGCCCATTGTATATATTGCATGCACACCCATGCAGGCCCGTTGGTGCTCTCTTTTGCACGACACGCACCGCTGCCGTCCTGCCTGGCTGCATGGGCGGAGCACCGTAACTGTTTCTGTTTTGTTTTTATTGCATTGAGTGGGCGACCTCTCTCTCTCTCTCCCCTGTGTGTGTGTTTTGCTTTACGGGAGCAATGAGAGTGTGTGCGCTGGTCGTCCCACGCTTCGGCTTTTTGTTTTGTTTTTCATTGTTTTGTGGTTGAGAACACCCATTCCGCGGGCTGCGTGTGTGTGTTTGTGTGTGATGATATGAGTAATTTGCG
>NW_900313.1:0-903 GCF_000209065.1 Trypanosoma cruzi | reverse complement strand
CGTTGCATCCAACAAAACCCTCAGAGGCACCCGCTGGGCCAGCGACAACCATCACTGCGGGGTGTGTGGCCCTTCCGCCGCTCACCTCAAATCGCACTTCTACGCCTCCTCGAGCAGCAGCAGCAGCATAAATACACCGGTCCACTAGGGGCCGTCACCAGCCATTGCAGGGAAACCACTCTGCCTCAGTGCTATGAAACCCGAATTGCATTGACGGGTCACTTCGGAAAGTCCTGTCGCATCCTCCCCCATTATGCGGAAACACATCCATCGTGCATGTGTCCACCGCAGCCAAATGAATCCGGTCCAAATACCCTCCAAATCAAATTCCCCTTTCCTCACGCCATTCCTTCATTCCATACGCCCTGACCCTCATCCGCACGTGCCCACTCACACAAGCCGCCATCGACAGATGGTGGCCACCCAACGCTCAGGAAAAACATGCCCGGCACACACACGCGCATAACAAATGACATGCGCAAACGCACGGCACAACGGCGAAGAAGCGCACACCGAAAGGATGCGGCCCTCCACAGCAGTTGCAGCCCACCGCGCGCATCACACCCGCAGGAAGAGTGACTCGCGGTGCGCGCTCCCTCTCCTCCTTCCCTTCATGCCCACTAAAGGAAGCAGCAGCCACCCGCAACCGCCAGCACACGCCACAAAAGAAGCATCCAAATCGACTGCGATGTGTATTTTGTGCATGCATGTGGTTGTGTGTGCCTGCAGACACACGAGGCAAAAAAGTAAAAACAGGAGCAGAGCATGTGAGGGGGCGCACAAACAAAAACAGTACAGCAGAGGTGAATGGCACAAATAAAGAGGAAAAGACCGCTCAAGCTCATGATATTGCACTGCAGACAAGGCAGCGACAATTCATTAAAAATTTATTAAATCAAAAAA
>NW_900312.1:0-903 GCF_000209065.1 Trypanosoma cruzi | reverse complement strand
CCAAGCAGCGGATAGTTCCGGGTTGTTTGGCGTCCAGTGTGTGAACACGCAAACAGACATTGAAAGAGAGTGTGTCTGACCACCACCATCCATAATTCGAAACAAAAATTTAGACCACAGCGTGTGGTGCAGCAGCCGCTCGAAAACGATTATCCGAGTGCAGCACCGTTGTGGGCAAGAGCTCGCGAAATTCCTCCAAGCAGAGGATAGTTCCGGGTTGTTTGGCGTCCAGTGTGTGAACACGCAAACAGACATTGAAAGAGAGTGTCTCTGACCACCACCATCCATAATTCGAAACAAAAATTTAGACCACAGCGTGTGGTGCAGCAGCCGCTCGAAAACGATTATCCGAGTGCAGCACCGTTGTGGGCAAGAGCTCGCGACATTCCTCCAAGCAGCGGATAGTTCCGGGTTGTTTGGCGTCCAGTGTGTGAACACGCAAACAGACATTGAAAGAGAGTGTCTCTGACCACCACCATCCATAATTCGAAACAAAAATTTAGACCACAGCGTGTGGTGCAGCAGCCGCTCGAAAACGATTATCCGAGTGCAGCACCGTTGTGGGCAAGAGCTCGCGAAATTCCTCCAAGCAGCGGATAGTTCCGGGTTGTTTGGCGTCCAGTGTGTGAACACGCAAACAGACATTGAAAGAGAGTGTCTCTGACCACCATCATCCATAATTCGAAACAAAAATTTAGACCACAGCGTGTGGTGCAGCAGCCGCTCGAAAACGATCCGCCGAGTGCAGCACCGTTGTGGGCAAGAGCTCGCGAAATTCCTCCAAGCAGCGGATAATTCAGGGTTGTTTGGCGTCCAGTGTGTGAACACGCAAACAGACATTGAAAGAGAGTGTCTCTGACCACCACCATCCATAATTCGAAACAAAAATTTAGACCACAGCGT
>NW_900311.1:0-903 GCF_000209065.1 Trypanosoma cruzi | reverse complement strand
TGAACGCTGCTGCTACTCTGTCGCCGCTTTGCTCCTGCAAAATTTAATGCGTCCTGCATGGAAACCCACGGTAAGGCAAAGCCGCAATTCATTACTTCCACTAGGCGGTTCGCCGGATCCTCCTTCCGTTGCATAAAATGGGCGTTGACTTCCTCGCACACAACCCCATGGAGTTGCAGTCCGATACAGCACAAAATCAGCAGTAACAGTAGCGACGAGCGAATCCCCTTCCACACAATCAGCGTGGAAAGAAAGAGAAACTCCTGAAAGCACCCGCTCAAAATAGAAACTAATCGATAGAAACAACAAACATCAGCACGATCGGTGCTGTTGACGATGGATGGCTGTGGTGCGCAGCACAGCCGAGGACCTGCGCAATCCCCCATCAACCTGCAACAAACACTTAATAATTCCGCGTGGTGCACGTCACAGAAGGGCGTGATCAATTTTGCCGCTCGCACTGGATGCACGGTCAAACAGGCTCAGCGTGTCTGAGCGGGTGTCACCGGCCATGGGCTGCAGCGGTGCGGGTGGTCGGTACGACGACGCAGCGGTGGTGCCTGTGGCGTACGACAACAACGTCACGTCGCGTGGCATCTGCGTGTCCTCATCGCTCTCCTCGTCATCGCGCAGCAGCGCCTCCAGTCCACCACGCCGCGGCTCGCGCAGCTCCTGCCAGTGGCGGTCCTCCGCGTACCACACAACGACGCCGTACACAGTGATCGCAAGCAGCACAGCGATCAGCAGCAGCACGATAGCCACGTACGCCCTCGCACCGCCGTCGCTCGGCGCAAGGTGGTTGGCCGCGCTGACCAGGCACAGCGCCGCAAGCAGCACAAAGCTCGCCGCGCGCATCACCGTCAGAAAGGCCGAGCGCATCATGTTCGTGAAGGCAACCACGCC
>NW_900310.1:0-903 GCF_000209065.1 Trypanosoma cruzi | reverse complement strand
TTCGAATTATGAATGGTGGTGGTCAGAGACACTCTCTGTCAATGTCTGTTTGCGTGTTCACACACTGGACGCCAAACAACCCGGAACTATCCGCTGCTTGGAGGAATTTCGCGAGCTCTTGTCCACAGGGGTGCTGCACTCGGCGGATCGTTTTCGAGTGGCTGCTGCACCACACGCTGTGGTCTAAATTTTTGTTTCGAATTATGAATGGTGGTGGTCAGAGGCACTCTCTTTCAATGTCTGTTTGCGTGTTCACACACTGGACGCCAAACAACCCGGAACTATCCGCTGCTTGGAGGAATTTCGCGAGATCTTGCCCACAAGGGTGCTGCACGCGGCGGATCGTTTTCGAGCGGCTGCTGCACCGCACGTTGTGGTCTAAATTTTTGTTTCGAATTATGAATGGTGGTGGTCAGAGACACTCTCTTTCAATGTCTGTTTGCGTGTTCACACACTGGACGCCAAACAACCCGGAACTATCCGCTGCTTGGAGGAATTTCGCGAGCTCTTGTCCACAGGGGTGCTGCACTCGGCGGATCGTTTTCGAGTGGCTGCTGCACCACACGCTGTGGTCTAAATTTTTGTTTCGAATTATGAATGGTGGTGGTCAGAGACACTCTCTTTCAATGTCTGTTTGTGTGTTCACACACTGGACGCCAAACAACCCGGAACTATCCGCTGCTTGGAGGAATTTCGCGAGATCTTGCCCACAAGGGTGCTGCACGCGGCGGATCGTTTTCGAGCGGCTGCTGCACCGCACGTTGTGGTCTAAATTTTTGTTTCGAATTATGAATGGTGGTGGTCAGAGACACTCTCTTTCAATGTCTGTTTGCGTGTTCACACACTGGACGCCAAACAACCCGGAACTATCCGCTGCTTGGAGGAATTTCGCGAGCTCCTGCC
>NW_900309.1:0-903 GCF_000209065.1 Trypanosoma cruzi | reverse complement strand
CAAAAGCACGGTTGCATTGTGCTGCGTGGCACATGAAATGACATATCTGCCGAGTCAATTGTTTTTTCTTTTTTGCTTTTTCTTTCTTTTTTCATTTCTTTTTGTTTTGGTAAATCACTAAAGTCTTTTTTTTCCGTCTGTGCCGTGTCCCATGTCACTTTGTGTCTCCGTGTCCTGTTGAATGTCCCTCTGCCGGCTGTGCTGCTGGCATGCCTCCATTTCTTCTTCTTTCTTTCCTGCTAGCAACACCGATGGTCCGCGACGACGATTGTTTGTGTTCCCCCTTTGCGATGGCACTGGGGTGACTGGGCGCCGGCCTGCTGACTGCACTCGGAGGGGAGCGGATGGCGTGCGCCGTGCCTCACTTGTGAGTGTGGGACGCCACCCGCCACGACCTGCTGCGAGGCGCAGCGCTATTCCGTCGCGGCGGAGAGAAGCGAAGGACCGCGCCGTGGACTTGGATGCGCCCGTCCCTCTTGTTGCGGCCGTGTGTGTGTGTGTGCTCTGGATGCCCAAACCCACTTGCCCCGTAAATGCGGCAACAGAAGGATGTGGTTGCGTGGAGGCGACAATGTCACTGGAATCAAACCGTGCCTGTGGCACACACGCAAACGGGAAGAGGAAGGGAAGGAATGTTTGCCTGGGCTGCTGGCCGGCCAACAAACTTTTCCATACAAATAAAATACGATGGAAGAGAAGAATGAGTCAATGGAGAGGCAGTGGGTCTGCCAAATCCTCGTTGTTTGCTCCACGTATGTATTTATTCGTACATTCTGGTGGCCCCACTCTCGCGACATGATGAACGCTCTATTCGGACTGGATGCATATATATTTGTAGCTTGCGAAGTGGCGCACTTTGGGCTCTTCCAGCCACAAAAACCCCGCTGCAAGGGTGGGAATCGA
>NW_900308.1:0-903 GCF_000209065.1 Trypanosoma cruzi | reverse complement strand
GGCTGCACCAGAGTACAATCGTCAGTGTGCAGATGAGGTACTGAAAAAACAGCATCCTCGACCACACGCCTGGCATGTACTGCCGGGAGTTGAAGAGGATGGTACCGTTGATTGCCGTGGGGGCAGCCAACTCGCCAAGCAGGACGAGAATCAAAACGTTTTGCTCCCGCTTCTCCCCAAACAATGAAGGGGCCGTCCTCCGCAGCAGCAGCACAAGTGAAAACCCCGCCGCGGGAATCACCAGCAGTCGAATGAAGATGATGCCAAACACAAAACTCTTCCAAACACCATGCAACGCAAAGACACGCCGCACGGCACTCATCCATCCGTTACCGGAAAAAAACGTGTCCGGTGAGTCTGCCGTGGAATTCTCAGACGACGTCGCCGTAGACACAACAACCGGCGCCTGTTGCAGCTGCTGCTGCAGACTCATCAACGTAAACGACGCGTGCTCGTCAAACTCAATCACTTCATGTCGCTCGTTGTAATCCTCCGTGTCCTTTGGATCCGCAGACGTGTCATCAAGCGGAAATTCCGTGTTTTGCTCAGCCTCGCGAAGCCGAACCTCCGGCGCCGGTGCTGTCAAACTTGTGCTCCCCACGAGATTGGCGCCCAACAACAGTAGCGAGGAAGGAATAGACCCCTGTGCCACAAGAGCGATGGAGTCTGTTAACATCGAAAGCGGCCCCTCAAACAGCAGCCATCGCAGCGGCGGGATCAAACCAACAACTAAGCCAGCAATTAAGGATGTAAAAGCAACCGTCTTGAAGAGCCGCACGCCAATATTCTTTAAAGCACGCAAAAAAGGAAAAAAGGTATTTCTTTTTTGACGTTCCGCCTCGGCCTCATCTTCAAAGTCGCGTGCGTACATCACCCTAATGAGGCCACGTTCCTTCAGTTATA
>NW_900307.1:0-903 GCF_000209065.1 Trypanosoma cruzi | reverse complement strand
GGAGCACACACATAATGTGCCCATTGTATATATTGCATGCACACACATGCAGGCCCGTTGGTGCTCTCTTTTGCACGACACGCACCGCTGCCGTCATGCCTGGCTGCATGGGCGGAGCACCGTAACTGTTTCTGTTTTGTTTTTATTGCATTGAGTGGGCGACCTCTCTCTCTCTCTCTCCCCCCTGTGTGTGTGTTTTGCTTTACGGGAGCAATGAGAGTGTGTGCGCTGGTCGTCCCACGCTTCGGCTTTTTGTTTTGTTTTTCATTGTTTTGTGGTTGAGAGCACCCATTCCGCGGGCTGCGTGTGTGTGTTTGTGTGTGATGATATGAGTAATTTGTGCGTGTGTTCTATCTGCCTCTCTCTGCCGTTGCTTTCTTCTGACTCTCTTGTGGCGCACAGCTGCTCTGCAATTATAGGCGCTGCCAAAAACACAAGCACATGCACACACATGCCGTGCTTAAAACGCTGAGAATGCACGCACGCACAGGATTGTGGCTGCGGAGGCCCTCGCGAGGGGCGAAGAAGCCTGCGTTTTGTTGTTTTGTGTGTTGGTGTTTCTCGGTGTGTGCACACGCGTGGCGAATAACGACACACCCGCCGTGGCTCCTGCTTGTAGTGGCAACAGTCGCTGTGTGTTCCCGGTGCACTGTTCTTCCTTCTCGTTCCGTGTGTCTGTGTGCGTGAGTTGTTGTTGTTGGAAGCGACTGCGATGCGGATGATGCCATTTACTTTGCATGGGTGGCGGTGCTTGTTTTTTCACCCCTTTTTATTATCCTGTTTTTCTTCATTTCTTTTACTCTCTTACGAAGAAAGAACACAAACGTGAAACGCTACCGTGAAATTGGAAGGCACTGAAAGGACCAACAGCACACACACCGCCCACACACACATATTTGTATG
>NW_900306.1:0-903 GCF_000209065.1 Trypanosoma cruzi | reverse complement strand
ACCACATGTCGAGCTGCAGCGTCGGAACCATCACAAGAGCCACGGCGAGGTGCCATCACAACACCCGTGCGGTGAAGCATCCCACTCGCACCGCCCAACTGCGGCCAGCAGGTGCCGCGGGCTCCAAAGGACACTCGCGTCTGTTTCGTCCCGCAGTCCCAATGGCGTTGGGCGTGGCACTCGCACGGCGGGGCGGTCAGTGCGCCATGCAGCCGCACTGCAACGCCTGTCGGTGAAGCAGCCGAGGCCCACCGCCCCCGCAGCAACACGAGGCGTGCAACCAACCCCAACACCGCCACATTATCGCCCATTTTTATTTTGTTTTATTCACGTTGTCGGTCTGTTTGCTCCATCACCGACACAAAAAATAAGTGCACACCTTCACAAAAGGGAAGGAACAAAGAGAAAAGGAGGCACGATCCCACCGTCCCGCCGCGGGTCAACACTCTCCTCCACCCACCACCATTGCCGCGCAGGGGACCGCAGTCACATCGCAGAGTCAACACCACAATGTGCACCACACCACCGTGCAGTGAACAATGGGCGAGACGCAGCCATGCATCGCCCCGCTCCATTCTCCCAGCACTCAAGTGTTGCGTGCCCGCACAAAGTAGCAAACACAATCAGAGTGCACACAAACCCAATCAACACCCTCACTCGATGAAGCACATTATTCGCATGGAGTGACATCATTTGAGGACACACCAGCAGTAGCTGGCTGCATGGAATTTTCCTGCCAGCCCTGCAAAGAGACGCAACAACTCTGCGGAGTCAAAGTGGCAGTCCCTCGGTGTTGCCCGCAGCTCACATGGCAGGAATAATTCCACGCACGCATAGTTCCAAATCCCTCGCTGCTTGACTGCACATCAACAGAACATGTGAAAAATATACCTGCGCGCAATG
>NW_900305.1:0-903 GCF_000209065.1 Trypanosoma cruzi | reverse complement strand
TTTCGCGAGCTCTTGCCCACACGGGTGCTGCACTCGGCTGATCGTTTTCGAGCGGCTGCTGCATCACACGTTGTGGTCCAAATTTTTGTTTCCGATTGTGAATGGTGGGAGTCAGAGGCACTCTCTCTCAATATCTGTTTGCGTGTTCACACACTGGACACCAAACAACCCTGAACTATCCGCTGCTTGGAGGAATTTCGCGAGCTCTTGCCCACACGGGTGCTGCACTCGGCTGATCGTTTTCGAGTGGCTGCTGCATCACACGTTGTGGTCCAAATTTTTGTTTCTGATTGTGAATGGTGGGAGTCAGAGGCACTCTCTGTCAATATCTGTTTGCGTGTTCACACACTGGACGCCAAACAACTCTGAACTATCCGCTGCTTGGAGGAATTTCGCGAGCTCTTGCCCACACGGGTGCTGCACTCGGCTGATCGTTTTCGAGTGGCTGCTGCATCACACGTTGTGGTCCAAATTTTTGTTTCTGATTGTGAATGGTGGGAGTCAGAGGCACTCTCTGTCAATATCTGTTTGCGTGTTCACACACTGGACACCAAACAACCCTGAACTATCCGCTGCTTGGAGGAATTTCGCGAGCTCTTGCCCACACGGGTGCTGCACTCGGCTGATCGTTTTCGAGTGGCTGCTGCATCACACGTTGTGGTCCAAATTTTTGTTTCCGATTGTGAATGGTGGGAGTCAGAGGCACTCTCTCTCAATATCTGTTTGCGTGTTCACACACTGGACACCAAACAACCCTGAACTATCCGCTGCTTGGAGGAATTTCGCGAGCTCTTGCCCACACGGGTGCTGCACTCGGCTGATCGTTTTCGAGTGGCTGCTGCATCACACGTTGTGGTCCAAATTTTTGTTTCTGATTGTGAATGGTGAAGTCAGAGGCACTCT
>NW_900304.1:0-903 GCF_000209065.1 Trypanosoma cruzi | reverse complement strand
TCGCGAAATTCCTCCAAGCAACGGATAATTCAGGGTTGTTTGGTGTCCAGTGTGTGAACACGCAAACAGATATTGACAGAGAGTGTCTCTGACTCCCACCATTCACAATCGGAAACAAAAATTTAGACCACAACGTGTGATGCAGCGGCCGCTCGAAAACGATCAGCCGAGTGCAGCACCCGTGTGGGCAAGAGCTCGCGAAATTCCTCCAAGCAGCGGATAGTTCAGGGTTGTTTGGTGTCCAGTGTGTGAACACGCAAACAGATAGTGACAGAGAGTGCCTCTGACTCCCACCATTCACAATCGGAAACAAAAATTTGGACCAAAACGTGTGATGCAGCGGCCGCTCGAAAACGATCAGCCGAGTGCAGCACCCTTGTGGGCAAGAGCTCGCGAAATTCCTCCAAGCAGCGGATAGTTCAGGGTTGTTTGGTGTCCAGTGTGTGAACACGCAAACAGATAGTGACAGAGAGTGCCTCTGACTCCCACCATTCACAATCGGAAACAAAAATTTGGACCACAACGTGTGATGCAGCGGCCGCTCGAAAACGATCAGCCGAGTGCAGCACCCGTGTGGGCAAGAGCTCGCGAAATTCCTCCAAGCAACGGATAATTCAGGGTTGTTTGGTGTCCAGTGTGTGAACACGCAAACAGATATTGACAGAGAGTGTCTCTGACTCCCACCATTCACAATCGGAAACAAAAATTTGGACCACAACGTGTGATGCAGCAGCCGCTCGAAAACGATCAGCCGAGTGCAGCACCCGTGTGGGCAAGAGCTCGCGAAAATCCTCCAAGCAGCGGATAGTTCAGGGTTGTTTGGTGTCCAGTGTGTGAACACGCAAACAGATATTGACAGAGAGTGCCTCTGACTCCCACCATTCACAGTCGGAAACAAAAATT
>NW_900303.1:0-903 GCF_000209065.1 Trypanosoma cruzi | reverse complement strand
TCTGCCGTGGTGATCCGAGGCAACGTTGTGACGAGTCCTGTGGAGTACGTCATCTTTTTCTTTGGGAGTTACGTGCGGAGTCTCTGTCAGCGGTTGTGTTTCAGGGCAATGACATGCAGGGAAGCTCGGTTGTGTTTTTTTCAGGTTACTCCTTCAACATTTACTACAACTCCTGGCTGCAGCTGAGCGACAACCTTTGCCGCGTGTCCCCAGTGATTGCTTTTGCTCTTTTTAGCCCCACGGTGAATCTCCGTGACTCCACGGTGTCTGTGTCCGGCAACCAATTTATTTCCAGCACGTTCACGCCGACAGCGCTATGGATACCCACGGGGCCCCGCGATCTCACAAACGGAGCTATTGTGGCCGCGTGCAACAGTGTGAACGGCGAGGAGGAGGGAGTGCAATACGGCATCCCTTCCGTGTACAATGCCACCATTCTGAATTGCAGCGACCCATGCGCCCTTGCGACGTCGTGCTTCCCCGCGTACACGACGACGGCCTCGAGTGACGGCTGCGCCTGCACGTGCGCTGAGGGCGGCCACGGCGATGCGTGCCTGCCCGTCGCTGTTCCCGAGCCGCCGAGCACCGACGGCGCCGACTTGTGCGTGCGGGACGTGCGTGTAGACGTGGAGGTGAACGTCAGTTTCGGGACGTCGGTGGTGTGCTACGTTGGCGTGACCTTTGCGGCGGACTTTGTGGTGGACGTGGAGTCGATGTCAGGGAGCGTGCGCAACGTGACGCTGGTGAACTGCACGTTTTTGGGCGGAGCGAGCCTGTACGTTGTCGGGTGGCTGTCCGACCCGCCTGCTGGCGAGCGCGTTGATGTGTTGATCAGCGGGCTTGAGTCGCGCTCCGGCGGCGGCGTGTTGGTGGCGAACCGATTTCCGCCGGGCTCGCGCGTCA
>NW_900302.1:0-903 GCF_000209065.1 Trypanosoma cruzi | reverse complement strand
TTACGGTGCTCCGCCCATGCAGCCAGGCAGGACGGCAGCGGTGCGTGTCGTGCAAAAGAGAGCACCAACGGGCCTGCATGGGTGTGCATGCATATATACAATGGGCACATTATTGTGTGTGCTTCGTGGGGTGAGGCGACGACGAGAGTCCATGCAAGGGGACACACACACAGAGAGAGAAGGAAGTGTGTGTATGCGGGCGGTGCATGGCTCTCTCACACTCACTCTCACGCGGCCACCACCGCAGCCGCAGCCGCACAAACCACGAAACAGATGGAATCAGTGCGATTGCAGAACTCGCACACCGTCCTGCAAACCAGAAGTTTAAAAAGCAATATGAAACAAGAATTCAAAAAAAAAAAAAATGGAAAAAACTTAGGCTTCTGCGGGAATCGAACCCGCGTCCCCGGATGACATTGTGAGCGTGTTTGCCACTGAGCTAAAAAAATGCGGTCGCGCGACTCCTTTTCACGTAAAGTATTAATGTCGATCTTCGAACAATCGAGCACATTTGCGTTGTCCCCTGGAAAACGAAAAAGACGTGTTTAGGATGCGCAGCCGCAGCGTGGTTACTACTGTAAGTCGTCATATATCTAACGCCCGAGGCCACCGCTGCAGCTTGGATAATTCGACACGTCATGCTGTATCTAACGTCCGGGGCAGCCGCTGCAACTTGGATAATTCAACACGTCGTCCCGTATCTAACGTCCGGGGCAGCCGCTGCAACTTGGATAATTCGACACGTCGTCCTGTATCTAGCGTCCGGGGCCACCGCCCTACCATTTTTTATTTCTTGCGGCGGCCAACCCCGGCAGTAAGGACAAAAAAAAGAATCGCGTTTTCTTTAATGTTTTTCCTGTTTGGGGGCGGGGATCTTGTTTTCTATGATTGTCTCTTTTTTTT
>NW_900301.1:0-903 GCF_000209065.1 Trypanosoma cruzi | reverse complement strand
GCCGGCAGACAAAGTCAAGGGGGAAGTGATATGTGTAGAGGGTGAGAAACCACTGCGGCGCGAAAAAAAAGACATTTAAGCCAATATCAAGAAAATGTCGGTTTAACGCAGGCAATAGACGCTCGATAAGGCGGCGGAGCACAGCCAGGAAAACCCGCAGTCGCGTGAACCCGGGAAGAAACATCTCCCGCATCAGGAACGGCGGGGAGTAGAAGAGATGTAGAAGCATCCCAAACGCCTCCTCCTCTGGGGCGTGCAGCAAAAGCATCGCCACAACGAAGGCCATGCCCTGACAATATCCCACAGCGGGGTCAAGGCGGCTATAAACAGAGAGAATGCGACGCAGCTCCACCTGCCCCACAGACCCCTCCCCAACAAAGAGACAGTGCGTCGGAAACGTGCGACTCAAGTCTCTCTGAATTGCCTCAACAGTCTTTTTGTCCGGCGGAGAGCTCTTGAGAGAGACATACGTCGCATGGTGGGCACGCACCACACTCTCCGGGCGTTGCAACGACCCAGTGAAAAAGCCCCACAGCAAACGACGCAGAGTTTCATGCCGAACACCACCAAAAAGAAGTATGCGGCGCCGCATTTGACCAAAAACTCGCCGCTGGGCCTTCGCGAGAGCCGCCTGCTCCTCCGCATCATGTTCACTGCAGCTGCCTGCCGTGTTTCCGCGTCGCTGCAACTCAAGCGCAAGCCGCATGTAGCAGCAGATGCGGCTGAACCAGAACTCTTCCTCACGCGCCCGGGCGGCCCGATCGTCGCTCAGCGGCGGGCCGCCAGGTGCGGGTGGGGCATCCTCGTCAAGCAGGTAAAAGCCAAAACTATCGATTGCCGCCGGCCCCTCCTCACGCACCGCCTGAACCTCAAAACGATCCGGTGGCATTCGCACGAGAAGAC
>NW_900300.1:0-903 GCF_000209065.1 Trypanosoma cruzi | reverse complement strand
TTTCGAGCGGCTGCTGCAGCACACGTTGTGGTCCAAATTTTTGTTTCCGATTGTGAATGGTGGGAGTCAGAGGCACTCTCTGTCAATATCTGTTTGCGTGTTCACACACTGGACACCAAACAACCCTGAACTATCCGCTGCTTGGAGGAATTTCGCGAGCTCTTGCCCACACGGGTGCTGCACTCGGCTGATCGATTTCGAGCGGCTGCTGCAGCACACGTTGTGGTCCAAATTTTTGTTTCCGATTGTGAATGGTGGGAGTCAGAGGCACTCTCCGTCAATATCTGTTTGCGTGTTCACACACTGGACACCAAGGAACCCTGAACTATCCGCTGCTTGGAGGAATTTCGCGAGCTCTTGCCCACACGGGTGCTGCACTCGGCTGATCGATTTCGAGCGGCCGCTGCAGCACACGTTGTGGTCCAAATTTTTGTTTCCGATTGTGAATGGTGGGAGTCAGAGACACTCTCTGTCACTATCTGTTTGCGTGTTCACACACTGGACACCAAACAACTCTGAACTATCCGCTGCTTGGAGGAATTTCGCGAGCTCTTGCCCACACGGGTGCTGCACTCGGCTGATCGATTTCGAGCGGCCGCTGCATCACACGTTGTGGTCCAAATTTTTGTTTCCGATTGTGAATGGTGGGAGTCAGAGGCACTCTCTGTCACTATCTGTTTGCGTGTTCACACACTGGACACCAAACAACCCTGAACTATCCGCTGCTTGGAGGAATTTCGCGAGCTCTTGCCCACACGGGTGCTGCACTCGGCTGATCGATTTCGAGCGGCTGCTGCAGCACACGTTGTGGTCCAAATTTTTGTTTCCGATTGTGAATGGTGGGAGTCAGAGGCACTCTCTGTCAATATCTGTTTGCGTGTTCACACACTGGACACCAAACAA
>NW_900299.1:0-903 GCF_000209065.1 Trypanosoma cruzi | reverse complement strand
AAGGAGGGCAAAGTGGTTTAGTCAATATCCGAGAGCCTTTGTCGAGGGCGCTGAGGCAAGAACATCTCGCCGTTTAAAACCGTTGGTGTGTCAGGAGCGCCCTGCGGCATGTCACGAACATCCCGATTTCAACGGCTCTCCTGGAAGAAAGAATCATTTCTGCTCGGCTGTCCATCGTCGTCGTGTCCGCCCTCAACTCCCTTCTCGCCACCGGAATGCGCTTCACTCCCCTGTTGCTCGTCATTTCTTTCCGTCGCCGCATCGCCGTGGGGCGAGTTGCTCGCCTAGCCATCCTCAGTCAACAGGAAAAAACACACGAAGCAAAAAATCATCAACGTAGAAAATAAAAAACACCCTAGGAGAACATACACCGCAATGAGGGCCGCATGGAGTGAAAAAACATCCCCAGCAGCACCGTGACGGGCACGGTCCAAGTCGTTTGGCCGCCTAGATACCATTGAAACCGATGCAAGGACAAGGCCAACAGCAATAATGAACGGGATGGATATTAAAAAAATATTGCAGCTGCCCGCAGAATTTCCTCGTAATTTGTGGATGAAAATTCGGTGCAAAATCGAGTCAAGAAGTGTCAGAACACCAAAGACGTAGAATGGCAGCGCCAAAATCACAAAGTAATTTGTCGCAATGACCTCGTCCACGCGACACGCAATAAGAGCGCTGAATACCACCACGGAAATCCCTTTAAGAATGCCCACAACAAAAAAACATTCACGTACGCCCACAGTTCGTCGTGTCCGCTATCCTTTAGTCTTTCACGCTTTTGCCTCGTGGGGAGTCTTGTAATGATGCCCAATAGAGTTGACAATGCCACAAATGAAAATTATTGCCGCCACGCAAAGATGTCATGTCGTTTGGATCCCTGGCAACAGGCACAAGAACGGT
>NW_900298.1:0-903 GCF_000209065.1 Trypanosoma cruzi | reverse complement strand
GTCGTGAAAGGATGCAAAAGCGTCCTGTCGTACTCAACCTTTGGAACCCCTTGCTCCTCATCATGCCCGTAGGCCCGAATGCGCTGTATGCGTGCCTCATCCTTCACCCAAACGTCTGCGGGGGACCATGCCGTCATATGGCTCCTTGCACCCGCCACTGCACGCCCGTGGACGGTTCCACTTCATCATGGCATATGGTTTGTTCGCACTCAAAGACTTGACGCGACGGTACCAGAGAGCGTCCGGCAGCTCCACTTTATTAGAGAAACGAATATTCGAGCTGCCACGATGCACAAATTTGCCGCATAAGACATTCCGCTCCTGAAATCCAGGCAAACGGAGACGTTAGCTGTAGTCGACATCCTCCACGCAAGCCGGGTAGAAGTTCTCGTCAAAATATCCCACCGTACTGATCGCCAGGCGTGTCAACATAACAGACAAAAACAACTGCTTTTGTAATACGCGCAGAAGTGCCCGCAATGCTTCGAAAACATCGTTTCACGCTCCCTCGCAGAGGCATAACGAATGCGGTCAGGCAGCAGCGCAGACGTCGACAATCGGTCATCGTTCACCGTGGAGCGCAGCACCCTCAAGCCCCGTCGCAAAACGGGACTGTACTCGCTCGGCTCATTCGCCGCTTCCGCCGCCAACTCATCCATGCGAGCGGCATCATGCCTCGTCATTTCATGCACATCGCGTAGAAGGTTGGGAAGGAGATCGGGTGAAAACTTTACGTCGCTGTTTGTCACAAAAACAAAAGGCACTTCCTCGCGCGGCAGCGAGAGTGCAAGCCGTGGCCCGATGTTCACCGCAGCGCTGTACCCGATGTTTTCCGGGTGACGACTCACAACCAGGCGTCCGGACCACCCATAGACCCTCTCGAGTTCCTGCAGGCACAACGAC
>NW_900297.1:0-903 GCF_000209065.1 Trypanosoma cruzi | reverse complement strand
TTGTTTCGAATTATGAATGGTGGTGGTCAGAGGCACTCTCTTTCAATGTCTGTTTGCGTGTTCACACACTGGACGCCAAACAACCCTGAACTATCCGCTGCTTGGAGGAGTTTCGCGAGATCTTGCCCACAAGGGTGCTGCAGTCGCCGGATCGTTTTCGAGCGGCTGCTGCACCGCACGTTGTGGTCTAAATTTTTGTTTCGAATTATGAATGGTGGTGGTCAGAGGCACTCTCTTTCAATGTCTGTTTGCGTGTTCACACACTGGACGCCAAACAACCCTGAACTATCCGCTGCTTGGAGGAGTTTCGCGAGATCTTGCCCACAAGGGTGCTGCACTCGGCGGATCGTTTTCGAGCGGCTGCTGCACCGCACGTTGTGGTCTAAATTTTTGTTTCGAATTATGAATGGTGGTGGTCAGAGGCACTCTCTTTCAATGTCTGTTTGCGTGTTCACACACTGGACGCCAAACAACCCTGAACTATCCGCTGCTTGGAGGAGTTTCGCGAGATCTTGCCCACAAGGGTGCTGCAGTCGCCGGATCGTTTTCGAGCGGCTGCTGCACCGCACGTTGTGGTCTAAATTTTTGTTTCGAATTATGAATGGTGGTGGTCAGAGGCACTCTCTTTCAATGTCTGTTTGCGTGTTCACACACTGGACGCCAAACAACCCTGAACTATCCGCTGCTTGGAGGAGTTTCGCGAGATCTTGCCCACATGGGTGCTGCAGTCGGCGGATCGTTTTCGAGCGGCTGCTGCACCGCACGTTGTGGTCTAAATTTTTGTTTCGAATTATGAATGGTGGTGGTCAGAGGCACTCTCTTTCAATGTCTGTTTGCGTGTTCACACACTGGACACCAAACAACCCTGAACTATCCGCTGCTGGAGGAGTTCGCGAGATCTGC
>NW_900296.1:0-903 GCF_000209065.1 Trypanosoma cruzi | reverse complement strand
TGGAGGAGTTTCGCGAGCTCTTGCCCACAAGGGTGCTGCACTCGGCGGATCGTTTTCGAGCGGCTGCTGCACCACACGCTGTGGTCTAAATTTTTGTTTCGAATTATGAATGGCGGGAGTCAGAGGCACTCTCTTTCAATGTATGTTTGCGTGTGCACACACTGGACACCAAACAACCCTGAATTATCCGCTTCTTGGAGGAGTTTCGCGAGCTCTTGCCCACAATGGTGCTGCACTCGGCGGATCGTTTTCGAGCGGCTGCTGCACCACACGCTGTGGTCTAAATTTTTGTTTCGAATTATGAATGGCGGGAGTCAGAGGCACTCTCTTTCAATGTATGTTTGCGTGTGCACACACTGGACACCAAACAACCCTGAACTATCCGCTGCTTGGAGGAATTTCGCGAGCTCTTGCCCACAAGGGTGCTGCAGTCGGCGGATCGTTTTCGAGCGGCTGCTGCACCACACGCTGTGGTCTAAATTTTTGTTTCGAATTATGAATGGCGGGAGTCAGAGGCACTCTCTTTCAATGTATGTTTGCGTGTGCACACACTGGACACCAAACAACCCTGAACTATCCGCTGCTTGGAGGAATTTCGCGAGCTCTTGCCCACAAGGGTGCTGCACTCGGCGGATCGTTTTCGAGCGGCTGCTGCACCACACGCTGTGGTCTAAATTTTTGTTTCGAATTATGAATGGCGGGAGTCAGAGGCACTCTCTTTCAATGTATGTTTGCGTGTGCACACACTGGACACCAAACAACCCTGAATTATCCGCTGCTTGGAGGAATTTCGCGAGCTCTTGCCCACAAGGGTGCTGCACTCGGCGGATCGTTTTCGAGCGGCTGCTGCACCACACGCTGTGGTCTAAATTTTGTTTCGAATTAGAAGGCGGGAGTCAGAGG
>NW_900295.1:0-903 GCF_000209065.1 Trypanosoma cruzi | reverse complement strand
GCCGCCAACATAATTCCAAAGGAAATCACTCAGCCTCATGTTGGTGCTGCTAGTGTTTCCCTCCTGCGGGATTTCCTCTACGGTGCTGCTCATGGTCCACCGCGGCCACACTTTACTCCCCGCCACACGTCGAGCTGCAGCGTCGGAACCATCACAAGAGCCACGGCGAGGTGCCACCACAACACCCGTGCGGTGAAGCATCCCAGTCGCACCGCCCAACTGCGGCCAGCAGGCGCCGCTGGCTCCAAAGGACACTCGCGGCTGTTCCGTCCCGCAGTCCCAACGGCGTTAGGCGTGGCACTCGCACGGCTCGGTGGTCGGTGCGCCATGCAGCCGCACTGCAACGCCTGTCGGTGAGGCAGCCGAGGCCCACCGCCCCGCAGCAACGCGAGGCGTGCAACCAACCCCAACATACCGCCACACTATCGCCCTTTTTTATTTTGTTTTATCCACGTTGTCCGTCGCTTTGCCCCATCACTGACACAAAAAATAAGTGCACACCTCCATAAAAGAAAAATAAGGGAGGCACGATCCCACCGTCCCGCCGAGGATCAACACTCCCCTCCACCCACCACCATTGCCGCACAGGAAACCGCAGTCACATCGCAGAGGCAACACCACAATGTGCACCACACCATCGTGCACCGAACAATGGGCGAGACGCAGCCATGCATCGCCCCGCTCCATTTTCCCACCAATCAGGTTTTGTTTGCCAGCAAAAAGTAGCAAACAGAATCAGAGTGCACACAAACCCAACCACCCCCTCACTCGCTGAAGCACATTATTCGCATGGAGTGACAGCATTTGAGGACAAACCAGCAGTAACAGGAGGCATGGAATTTCCCTGCCAACCCCGCAAAGAGACGCAACAACTCTGCGAAGTCAAGGTGGCAGCCCCTCGGT
>NW_900294.1:0-903 GCF_000209065.1 Trypanosoma cruzi | reverse complement strand
TTTGTTGCTAGTGTTGGCATCGCGTGGTACTCTTGCTTCCCGAGCTCTGGAACAATTAGGTTTGTGCGCCTTCATGTATGAGGAGTTTATCAGTGCATTAGTAAAGGAACTCAAGGAGCTGCCGCCACCATCGCCTTCCAAACCACGGTCCTCAGTGCTGAAGTTAAACCATCAAGGGCATCCCACTCGCACCGTTGGATTAGGGGAACTGGAAAACGGTGTCACGAGGATTCCGATGGAGTATCGGGTTATGTACAAACCGGAGGCTCAAAACTTTCCGCTGGTGGACGGCTTTTTCTTTGTTGATTCGCCGCGGAAGACGCTGGTTGGGCTGCAGATGACTACGGCGGGTGAGCACCACACCATACCCAGCACTGTGAATCTGTTCAAAAATAATATGGCGGCATATTTTAAGGGCTGGAAGAAATTATCCCGAGACATGTCGTGGGAGATGATTTATGTGCAGCACGAAAACAGCACAATGATAACGAACTGGCAGAGATGTGGTCCCGTCAATACCAAAAATTTGAGCGAAGCTGAAAAAGAGATTGTGGCGTTCTGGAACGGAAACGTACACGAATACCAGTTTGCGTTGACAACTGATTTTGTAAATAAAATCCGAGCAAAGTGAATACAGAAATCTTTTAGAAATGGGATAGGCAAGGAAATTAAAAAAAAATAAGTAGAAGCAAAGTGCATTTTGCTTATAGTGAAATATATTGGGAGTATTTTAACGATTTTTATATGTGTGTGCCTACGGGGTCTAGACAGTGAATGCCTTTCTTTTCAGAGAACCGTTGTGATCGGCAGTGCCACACTCACCACACACTTTTTATTTTATTTTATTTTTTCCACCAGAGGCGCATCGTCACTAGAGGCTGTTGCGCACTACAGGGGCCGCGG
>NW_900293.1:0-903 GCF_000209065.1 Trypanosoma cruzi | reverse complement strand
TCTCTCTCCCTCTGTGTGTGTTTTGCTTTACGGGAGCAATGAGAGTGTGTGTGCGCTGGTAGTCCCACGCTTCGGCTTTTTGTTTTGTTTTTCTTTTTGATTTTGTGGTTGAGTGCACCCATTCCGCGGCTGCGTGTGTGTGTGTGTGATGATATGAGTAATTTGCGTGTGTGCTTATCTGCCTCTCTCTGCCGTTGCTTTCTTCAGACTCTCTTGTGGCGCACAGCTGCTCTGCAAGTATAGGCGCTGACAAACACACACACACATGCACACACATGCCGTGCTTAAAACGCTGAGAATGCACGCACGCACAGGATTGTGGCTGCCGAGGCCCTCGCGAGGGGGAAAAAACCTGCATTTTTTTTTTTTGACATGTTGCTCGGTGTGTGCTGACGCGTGACGAATAACAACACGCCCCAATAAGCAGAAAAGAAGTAAAACAAAATGGCGCTGAGCGGCACACCGGTAAGCCAAAAATACGCAATCACCAATAAAAAAGCCGGCGATCACCCAGCAGGCACATCAAGCGTCCTCAAAACCAACCTGGAACAGACAAAAAAAAAGAGGCAATCATAGAAAACAAAGATCCCCGCCCCCAAACAGGAAAAACATTAAAGAAAACGCGATTCTTTTTTTTGTCCTTACTGCCGAGGTTGGCCGCCGCAAGAAATAAAAAATGGTAGGGCGGTGGCCCCGGACGCTAGATACAGCACGACGTGTCGAATTATCCAAGTTGCAGCGGCTGCCCCGGACGTTAGATACAGCACGACGTGTCGAATTATCCAAGCTGCAGCGGTGGCCTCGGGCGCTAGATACAGCACGACGTGTCGAATTATCCAAGCTGCAGCGGCTGCCCCGGACGTTAGATACGGGACGACGTGTCGAATTATCCAAGTTGCAGCG
>NW_900292.1:0-903 GCF_000209065.1 Trypanosoma cruzi | reverse complement strand
GTTGACGTCCCACGCGGTGTCCCTTTTCTAGGTCCGGCCCTCACCGTGCCATGTTTCTCAGCGTGCGGTGTGCCGGCCGCTCCGAACATCCACACGTGCTTGCGTCTCACCGTCGCTCCCAGTCCCTTTCGTTGGCTGCATCAGGGATGCCGCCATCCAGAGACGGGCATAAGGACGTTGCATCCAACAAAACCTTCAGAGGCACCCGGTGGGCCAACGACAACCGTCACTGCGGGATGTGTGACCCTTCCGCCGCTCACCTCAAATCGCACTTCTACACCTCCTCGAGCAGCAGCAGCAGCATAAATACGCCGGTCCACTAGGGGCCGTCACCAGCCATTGCAGGAAGACCACTGTGCCTCAGTGCCATGAAACCCGAACTGCATTGACGGGCCACTTCGGAAAATCCTGTCGCATCCTCCCCAATTATGCGGAAACACATCCGTCGTGCATGTGTCCACCGCAGCCAAATGAATACGGTCCAAATACCCTCCAAATCAAATTCCCCTTTCCTCAAGCCATCCACTCATTCCATACGCCCTGACCCTCATCCGCACGTGCTCACTCACACAAACCGCCATAGACAGATGGTGGCCGCCCAACGCTCCGGAAAAACATGCCCAGCACGCACGCGCACAATAAATGGCATGCGCAAACGCACGGCACGACGGCGGAGAAGCGCACACCGAAAGGATGCGGCCCTCCACAGCAGTCGCAGCCCACCGCGCGCATCACACCCGCAGGAAGAGTGACTCGCGGTGCACGCTCCCTCTCTCCTCCTTCCCTTCATCCCCACGGAGGAAGCAGCAGCCACCCGCAACCGCCAGCACACGCTACAAAAGAAGCATCAAAACCTACTGCAATGTGCATTTTGTGTGGTTGTGTGTGCCTGCAGGCACACGA
>NW_900291.1:0-902 GCF_000209065.1 Trypanosoma cruzi | reverse complement strand
TCCCACTTCCTGCTATTGTTGTCGTTTTTCTTTCTTGCGCAACGGCGCGCACGTAACATCCTGCCCTGTCTGGCGCCCTGCCTGTGCAAACGGTTGGTGGCGGGCCCGCCCGAAAGCGCAAGAGAGAGAAAGAGAAAGAGAGGGCCGAATTGCCCGGAGGTGGGTTGTGGTGGGCGCACGCCGCTGCTGATGGAAGCAACCAACTCTTGTGCGCGAGGGCGCGTGGCCCCGTGAACGCGCTTGCGTGATGGCCCAAAACAAACTCAACAGGTCTGACAGCCGCCCCGCCCGCCGCAACCTCGCCGGCTGGCCCCCGCGCCTCCCCTCGCATGGCCAGGAAAGGCGCGTCTTGAGACCCACCGCTCCGTGACGCTGGGCGCTTGGGTGCATCGGCGCCCCGAGAAAGAGACACGCCGGTCGTGAAGCGCAGCGACCCTTGGGCCGGTGGCGCGCTGTCGGTGCCGCGCGTGGCGCCACTGCCCGGTTGCGCGAGAGTTTGCGGTGACGGTGCGCGCGTCGAGGCTCCCTCCCCAGTTCGGGAAACGATGGGAAAAAACAAAACCAAAGAGGACGCGCACGGGTGAGAGATGCGGCTGCGACGCGTGATGAAATTCCACAGTTTCCTGTCAGTCTGACGACGAAAACGCGTGAGGACGCAATTCCCGACTCAGCTCACACTGAAGTGCTTTGCTTTACACCCCCATCTTTCTTTTTTTTTCTTTTTCTTTTTTTCTTTTTCTTTTTTTCTTTCTTTGTCCCTCTGCTCTCGCTGCGCGGTTTTGCGGCCCAGCGACGCGCACGCCCGCACACACACACACGCGCTACGATGGAGACATGTTGTTCGAGGTCCAACAGTTTGAGCGACGCATTGAGAACGGAACAATAAAAATCACCTTTCGGCT
>NW_900290.1:0-902 GCF_000209065.1 Trypanosoma cruzi | reverse complement strand
GAAGAAGAGGGCCGCCCCCAAGAAGAAGCCTGCAGCAGCCAAGAAGGCTGTTACAAAGAGTGCCAAGAAGCATGCGGCAAAGAAGGCACCCAAGAAAGCCGTGAAGAAGGCGCCGAAGAAGTAGGGATTTATTTTGGCTCAACCGTGCGTTCTCGCGATCCGTGTCGCTGGCGCACCTGGTAGATAACGATATGAACTTGTCACCGGTGGAGACGACGTCATGCCCGTTTTTCCATTACTAGAACTCTTGTTTCGTTTTTATTTTTGTTTGTTTTTGTTTCTCATCCCCAGTGCTGGGGGCTGCAGCAGCCCTTCTTCCGTGTGTGCATTCGCGACGGTGCTGTGGAAAAGCACTATAGAGAACCTGAAGGGCGTGTTTGTGGTGGTCTGTCCTTTGTGCCCATTCTTCTCACCGTGTTGTTTTGGTGCGATTTCTCGTGCCGCGTGCTGTCCGCTCACTGCTCCTCCTGCCCCTTCCCTGTGTGTTGTCTTTGTGTTTGGTGAAGATCCTGCTGAGAGTGCACGAAAGGAATTTAAGAACGCAAAACATGTCTGACGCTGCCGTTCCGCCCAAGAAGGCCTCGCCGAAGAAGGCCGCGCCGAAGAAAGCAGTGGCTAAGAAGACTCCCGCCAAGAAGACTGCTAAGAAACCAGCCGTGAAGAAGCCTGCTGCGAAGAAGAGGGCCGCCCCCAAGAAGAAGCCTGCAGCAGCCAAGAAGGCTGTTACTAAGAGTGCCAAGAAGCATGCGGCAAAGAAGGCACCCAAGAAAGCCGTGAAGAAGGCGCCGAAGAAGTAGGGATTTATTTTGGCTCAACCGTGCGTTCTCGCGATCCGTGTCGCTGGCGCACCTGGTAGATAACGATATGAACTTGTCACCGGTGGAGACGACGTCATGCCCGTT
>NW_900289.1:0-902 GCF_000209065.1 Trypanosoma cruzi | reverse complement strand
GCCGCACAAACCACGAAACAGATGGAATCAGTGCGATTGCAGAACTCGCACACCGTCCTGCAAACCAGAAGTTTAAAGAGCAATATGAAACAAGAATTCAAAAAAAAAATGGAAAAAACTTAGGCTTCTGCGGGAATCGAACCCGCGTCCCCGGATGACATTGTGAGCGTGTTTGCCACTGAGCTATAAAAATGCGGTCGCGCGACCCCTTTTCACGTAAAGTATTAATTTCGATCTTCGAACAATCGAGCACATTTGCGTTGTCCCCTGGAAAACGAAAACGACATGTTTAGGGTGCGCCGCCGCAGCGTGGTTACTACGATAAGTTCGTCATATATCTCTCGTACGGGGCCGCAGCCGCAGCGTGGTTACTACGATAAGTCGTCATATATCTCTCGTACGGGGCCGCAGCCGCAGCGTGGTTACTACGATTCGTCGTGTTGTATCCAACGTCCGGGGCAGCCGCTGCAACTTGGATAATTCGACACGTCGTCCTGTATCTAACGTCCGGGGCAGCCGCTGCAAACTTGGATAATTCGACACGTCGTGTTGTATCCAACGTCCGGGGCCACCGCCCTACCATTTTTTATTTCTTGCAGCGGCCAACCCCGGCAGTAAGGACAAAAAAAAGAATCGCGTTTTCTTTAATGTTTTTCCTGTTTGGGGGCGGGGATCTTTGTTTTCTATGATTGTCTCTTTTTTTTTGTCTGTTCCAGGTTGGTTTTTAGGAGGCTTGATGTGCCTGCTGGGTGATCGCCGGCTTTTTTATTGGTGATTGCGTATTTTTGGCTTACCGGTGTGCCGCTCAGCGCCATTTTGTTTTACTTCTTTTCCGCTTATTGGGGCGTGTTGTTATTCGTCACGCGTCAGCACACACCGAGCAACATGTCAAAAAAAAACAA
>NW_900288.1:0-902 GCF_000209065.1 Trypanosoma cruzi | reverse complement strand
ACCACAACGTGTGATGCAGCAGCCGCTCGAAAACGATCAGCCGAGTGCAGCACCCGTGTGGGCAAGAGCTCGCGAAATTCCTCCAAGCAGCGGATAGTTCAGGGTTGTTTGGTGTCCAGTGTGTGAACACGCAAACAGATATTGACAGACAGTGCCTCTGACTCCCACCATTCACAATCGAAAACAAAAATTTGGACCACAACGTGTGATGCAGCAGCCGCTCGAAAACGATCAGCCGAGTGCAGCACCCGTGTGGGCAAGAGCTCGCAAAATTCCTCCAAGCAGCGGATAGTTCAGGGTTGTTTGGTGTCCAGTGTGTGAACACGCAAACAGATATTGACAGAGAGTGCCTCTGACTCCCACCATTCATAATTGGAAACAAAAATTTGGACCACAACGTGTGATGCAGCGGCCGCTCGAAAACGATCAGCCGAGTGCAGCACCCGTGTGGGCAAGAGCTCGCGAAATTCCTCCAAGCAGCGGATAGTTCAGGGTTGTTTGGTGTCCAGTGTGTGAACACGCAAACAGATATTGACAGAGAGTGCCTCTGACTCCCACCATTCACAATCGGAAACAAAAATTTGGACCACAACGTGTGATGCAGCGGCCGCTCGAAAACGATCAGCCGAGTGCAGCACCCTTGTGGGCAAGAGCTCGCGAAATTCCTCCAAGCAGCGGATAGTTCAGGGTTGTTTGGTGTCTAGTGTGTGAACACGCAAACAGATATTGACAGAGAGTGTCTCTGACTCTCACCATTCACAATCGGAAACAAAAATTTGGACCACAACGTGTGATGCAGCAGCCGCTCGAAAACGATCAGCCGAGTGCAGCACCCTTGTGGGCAGGAGCAAGGGAAATTCCTCCAAGCAGCGGATAATTCAGGGTTGTTTGGTGTCCCAGTG
>NW_900287.1:0-902 GCF_000209065.1 Trypanosoma cruzi | reverse complement strand
TTATGTGCTCTATGCACAGTCGCGCATCGGCAAGGGAGGCGGTGTGGCGGTGCTGGTGCGGAAAACTCTCCGCTCCAAGCGTGTACCTCTCACCATCCCCCAGCATGACACCAGCCTTGAAGTGGTGGTGGTCCAGGTTGCTCTGGACCAGAACCATGATCTTATTGTAGCGAGTGCCTATATGAGACCACCACCGCAAGTAACGCAATCCTTCAGGCGGTTAGTAAACTGCCTTCCAGCCTCGTCGCCGCTCCTGCTGTGCGGGGATTTCAACATGCATCACCCACAGTGGGAGCCATTCTTGGAGAATTCTCCAAGCGAGGTTGCTGCAGAATTTTTAGAACTGTGCACGTATGCGGGACACACCTTGGTTAACACCCCTGGTGAGATCACGTATGCCCGTGGCACAAGAGAACGATCCTGTATCGATCTGACATGGTCAAAGCATTTGACTGTGTCGGATTGGTCAGCTTCTGTGTCGCCGCTTAGTGATCATTATATGCTGACATTTACGCTGCATCAGGCATTTAAGGATACCATACCTTCGGCACCCCCTTCGGCACCTAAGTTTTTCTACAGTTGGGGGAAGTGCAAGTGGGATTTATTCATCAAGGACTTCGACGCACAACTTCCGGCATATGACTATAAAAAGCAGTCCACCGGCATTAAAGGTTTCACGAGAGCGCTTATAACTTCGTATCGACGACATTGCCCCCGCGGCATGCACAAGGACGGTCCCAGGCTTTGGGACGACACTCTCATGGAAGCAGAGCGGATGGCTACCGACAGCAAGGCCCGCTATCTACAGTTACCGACGCCCGACCGTGAGGCAGAAATGCAACGGACAAGGAGTCAATTCTTCCTTCTACTCCGAGAGCGCTTGCGCAACACGTATCTACGTC
>NW_900286.1:0-902 GCF_000209065.1 Trypanosoma cruzi | reverse complement strand
TTTCGACTGCTCGCGCAAGATCTTTGCGAACAAGCAACCATAACCAAGTGAAAACCAAGCCATGGCCACCCCCAAGAGCTCGTCGGCGAACCGCAAAAAGGGCGGCAAGAAGTCGCACCGCAAGCCGAAGCGGACGTGGAATGTCTACATCAACCGCTCGCTCAAGTCGATCAACAACCATATGTCGATGTCCGGCCGGACAATGAAGATTGTGAACTCGTTCGTGAACGACCTCTTTGAGCGCATTGCGTGCGAGGCCGCCACGGTGGTGCGCGTGAACAAGAAGCGCACACTGGGTGCACGCGAGCTGCAGACAGCGGTGCGCCTCGTGCTGCCGGCGGACCTGGCGAAGCACGCAATGGCGGAGGGCACCAAGGCGGTGTCGCACGCCTCTAGTTAGATCCCTTGTGGCGTTTTTTGTTTTTACAAGCGTCTAGAAGCAAATTTTTTTTTGTTTTTTTTTGATTTCTGATTTAGGCTCCTTCACCCCCTTCTGTTTTTTTTTTCTTTTTTTTTTTTAATGCCGCGAGACGTAGCCCTCTGGGCGGCTCGTGGTGCGCGTGTGGTTTTCATGACGGGCCGCACGTGAAGTATAGAGGGAGTCTGATTGCTGTGCGGGTGGAGGTGCCCGATGCTCTCGCCCTGCTGTGTGTCTGTTTGTTTGTGTTTTTCTGCGTGTGTGGCTGCAGCTGCTCTTGCCGGCTCTCCGCGGATGTGCTCTTTTTCCTCTCATTTTCTTCTGCGCTTTTCGACTGCTCGCGCAAGATCTCTGCGAACAAGCAACCATAACCAAGTGAAAACCAAGCCATGGCCACCCCCAAGAGCTCGTCGGCGAACCGCAAAAAGGGCGGCAAGAAGTCGCACCGCAAGCCGAAGCGGACGTGGAATGTCTACATCAACCG
>NW_900285.1:0-902 GCF_000209065.1 Trypanosoma cruzi | reverse complement strand
CAGAGCGAGCACAACACAACAAGACGCAAGCACACACAGGGAAAAGAAGCAACACTGCTCAAAACCGCCAAGGGTACCGGTGCACAAGCGCCTTTGTACCCCACAGGGTGGCTGCTGTAAGGATCCCTCCGCCAACAGCACGCCCAAAGAAACAATTTATATTCACATAAGAACAATGACAGCCAAAAAATATAAAATATATACCAAAAAACACAAACAAAAAGACAAACCAAAGAGTGAAACAGAAAAAACAAAAAAAAAAACGAACGATCGAGACAAATAATAATAACCCAGAAAATACCCATATACAAGACACAGAGTGTGAGCTGTGTGGATGCGCATGGGCTGCGGTGTTTGCCGTGTGCACGCCCGCATGCGGGAGATTCCTCTTGACACCAAGTGCCGCCCTGCTACAATTTGCCCCCTAACCTACACACACACACACACACAGACAGACACACAAAGAGGGCTCTCATCCCCAGAGCAGCGCTGCCACGGCAGCAGCGAGAAAAGCACCGGCGGCCACCCAAGGCTGCGCGACGGCGCCGGTAGCGTCAATGGACCCCGATTCATTTGTCTCATTCTCCTGTGCGGCCACCACCAGCTGGAAGCACAGCAGGGCGCACACAACGAGGACCACGGCGAAGCGGTTGAGACGGGTGGCGGACATGGTATCCTTGCGAATTATTGCAATGGTTGCTTTTGCTGATCTTGCCTGCGTTTTCTTCCGCAGTCCAGAAAGTGCAAGTAAACAGGAGAAGCGGGGAGGAGTGAGGAGTCGGCACAAACAGGATCCCGTCACAGAGCGAGCACAGCACAACAAGACGAAAGCACACACAGGGAAAAGAAGCAACACTGCTCAAAACCGCCAAGGGTACCGGTGCACAAGCGCCTTTTACCCC
>NW_900284.1:0-902 GCF_000209065.1 Trypanosoma cruzi | reverse complement strand
GGGAGAAGAAAGTTCATTGCCCTTTTCTCAACTCCCTCCCCCCTCCGGCACAGAAAGAACAACAGCAATATTTACTACTCTCCCCCTATTCACCTTCCCGCTGCGAGGGAATTCGAGTACTCCAGGCCCCGTTGCAAACACAGACAAAAAAAAAAAACATGAAGAGAGAAAGAAATTGGGTGATAAAGTCACGATGGCAAACGCAAAAATAATAATAACAACAATAAATAAATAATATAAATATAAACATGTTTATGCGCAGCAAGTCATGGCCAGATGGATGTGCAGAAGCAGCAACAAAATCCAGAGCGGTTGCCCCGGTGGTTTGCTCCTCCCCCATCTCCAGTACGCTCTTCCACACCAAACGTCATTCCATTATTCATCCCTCCACCCTCATCCAATCTCACACACACACACAAAAAAAAAAAAAAACGGGAATGAGGGGAACCAAAGAAAAACAACAAAAAACATCTTCTCTTAAATACGCGACTCCAGCACATATTTGATGTCAACAAAAGCGTCGATGCCATACTTGGAGCCATCCCGACCCAGTCCGCTTTCCTTCACACCACCAAATGGCGCACATGGCGATGACAAGCCAACGTCGTTCACACCCACCATGCCAAATTGCAGCTGCTCTGAAACACGACTCTGTCTTCTATAATCCTGAGTGTAGATGTATGCTGCCAAGCCAGCAGGGGTGGCGTTTGCCAGCTGGACCACCTCCGACTCACTCGAAAACTTAATGATAGGAATAATTGGGCCAAATATTTCCCGTTGACTGCAGTCCATTGCTTCGTGCCGCACACGTGTCAAGATTGTAGGTTCAAAGAAGTAACCAGGACCGGGGATGCGTTTGCCACCCAGTTCTAACTTCGCGCCCTTCGCCACAGCGTCCTTAA
>NW_900283.1:0-902 GCF_000209065.1 Trypanosoma cruzi | reverse complement strand
TTTTGTTTTTCATTGTTTTGTGGTGGAGAGCACCCATTCCGCGGGCTACGTGTGTGTGTTTGTGTGTGATGATATGAGTAATTTTTGCGTGTGTTCTATCTGCCTCTCTCTGCCGTTGCTTTCTTCTGACTCTCTTGTGGCGCACAGCTGCTCTGCAATTATAGGCGCTGCCAAACACACAAGCACATGCACACACATGCCGTGTTTAAAACGCTGAGAATGCACGCACGCACAGGATTGTGGCTGCGGAGGCCCTCGCGAGGGGCGAAGAAGCCTGCGTTTTGTTTTTTTGACATGTTGCTCGGTGTGTGCTGACGCGTGACGAATAACAACACGCCCCAATAAGCAGAAAAGAAGTAAAACAAAATGGCGCTGAGCGGCACACCGGTAAGCCAAAAATACGCAATCACCAATAAAAAAGCCGGCGATCACCCAGCAGGCACATCAAGCCTCCTAAAACCAACCTGGAATAGACAAAAAAAAGGGGGGGAGGGCAATCATAGAAAACAAAGATCCGCCCCCCCCAAACAGGAAAAGCATTAAAAAAAACGCGATCCTGTTTTTTGTCCTTACTGCCGGGGTTGGCCGCCGCAAGGAATAAAAAAGAGTAGGGCGGTGGCCCCGGACGAGAGATACATGACGACGTGTCGAATTATCCAAGTTGCGGCGGTCCGCCCCGAACGAGAGATACATGACAACGAATCGATGTATCCACGCTGCGGCGACGGCCCCGTACGAGAGATATATGACGACGAATCGAAGTATTCACGCTGCGGCTGCGGCCCCGTACGAGAGATATATGACGACGAATCGAGGTATCCACGCTGCGGCGGCGCACCCTAAACATGTCGCTTTCGTTTTACAGGGGACAACGCAAATGTGCTCGATTGTTCGAAGATCAA
>NW_900282.1:0-902 GCF_000209065.1 Trypanosoma cruzi | reverse complement strand
GACATGTTTAGGGTGCGCCGCCGCAGCGTGGTTACTACGATAAGTTCGTCATATATCTCTCGTACGGGGCCGCAGCCGCAGCGTGGTTACTACGATAAGTCGTCATATATCTCTCGTACGGGGCCGCAGCCGCAGCGTGGTTACTACGATTCGTCGTGTTGTATCCAACGTCCGGGGCAGCCGCTGCAACTTGGATAATTCGACACGTCGTCCTGTATCTAACGTCCGGGGCAGCCGCTGCAAACTTGGATAATTCGACACGTCGTGTTGTATCCAACGTCCGGGGCCACCGCCCTACCATTTTTTATTTCTTGCAGCGGCCAACCCCGGCAGTAAGGACAAAAAAAAGAATCGCGTTTTCTTTAATGTTTTTCCTGTTTGGGGGCGGGGATCTTTGTTTTCTATGATTGTCTCTTTTTTTTTGTCTGTTCCAGGTTGGTTTTTAGGAGGCTTGATGTGCCTGCTGGGTGATCGCCGGCTTTTTTATTGGTGATTGCGTATTTTTGGCTTACCGGTGTGCCGCTCAGCGCCATTTTGTTTTACTTCTTTTCTGCTTATTGGGGCGTGTTGTTATTCGTCACGCGTCAGCACACACCGAGCAACATGTCAAAATAAAAACAAAATGCAGGCTTTTCCCCCCTCGCGAGGGCCTCCGCAGCCACAATCCTGTGCGTGCGTGCATTCTCAGCGTTTTAAACACGGCATGTGTGTGTGCATGTGCTTGTGTGTTTGGCAGCGCCTATACTTGCGGAGCAGCTGTGCGCCACAAGAGAGTCTGAAGAAAGCAACGGCAGAGAGAGGCAGATAGCACACACGCAAATTACTCATATCATCACACACACACGCAGCCGCGGAATGGGTGCACTCAACCACAAAATCAAAAAGGAAAACAAAAAAAAAAA
>NW_900281.1:0-902 GCF_000209065.1 Trypanosoma cruzi | reverse complement strand
AAACACACACACACATGCACACACATGCCGTGCTAAAAACGCTGAGAATGCACGCACGCACAGGATTGTGGCTGCCGAGGCCCTCGCGAGGGGGAAAAAACCTGCATTTTTTTTTTTTGACATGTTGCTCGGTGTGTGCTGACGCGTGACGAATAACAACACGCCCCAATAAGCAGAAAAGAAGTAAAACAAAATGGCGCTGAGCGGCACACCGGTAAGCCAAAAATACGCAATCACCAATAAAAAAGCCGGCGATCACCCAGCAGGCACATCAAGCGTCCTCAAAACCAACCTGGAACAGACAAAAAAAAAGAGGCAATCATAGAAAACAAAGATCCCCGCCCCCAAACAGGAAAAACATTAAAGAAAACGCGATTCTTTTTTTTGTCCTTACTGCCGGGGTTGGCCGCCGCAAGAAATAAAAAATGGTAGGGCGGTGGCCCCGGACGCTAGATACAGCACGACGTGTCGAATTATCCAAGTTGCAGCGGCTGCCCCGGACGTTAGATACGGGACGACGTGTCGAATTATCCAAGTTGCAGCGGCTTCCCCGGACGTTAGATACAGCACGACGTGTCGAATTATCCAAGTTGCAGCGGCTGCCCCGGACGTTAGATACAGCACGACGTGTCGAATTATCCAAGCTGCAGCGGTGGCCTCGGGCGTTAGATATATGACGACTTACAGTAGTAACCACGCTGCGGCTGCGCATCCTAAACACGTCTTTTTCGTTTTCCAGGGGACAACGCAAATGTGCTCGATTGTTCGAAGATCGACATTAATACTTTACGTGAAAAGGAGTCGCGCGACCGCATTTTTTTAGCTCAGTGGCAAACACGCTCACAATGTCATCCGGGGACGCGGGTTCGATTCCCGCAGAAGCCTAAGTTTTTTCCATTTTT
>NW_900280.1:0-902 GCF_000209065.1 Trypanosoma cruzi | reverse complement strand
CACCATTCACAATCGGAAACAAAAATTTGGACCACAACGTGTGATGCAGCAGCCGCTCGAAAACGATCAGCCGAGTGCAGCACCCGTGTGGGCAAGAGCTCGCGAAATTCCTCCAAGCAGCGGATAATTCAGGGTTGTTTGGTGTCCAGTGTGTGAATACGCAAACAGATAGTGACAGAGAGTGCCTCTGACTCCCACCATTCACAATCGGAAACAAAAATTTGGACCACAACATGTGATGCAGCGGCCGCTCGAAAACGATCAGCCGAGTGCAGCACCCGTGTGGGCAAGAGCTCGCGAAATTCCTCCAAGCAGCGGATAATTCAGGGTTGTTTGGTGTCCAGTGTGTGAACACGCAAACAGATAGTGACAGAGAGTGCCTCTGACTCCCACCATTCATAATTGGAAACAAAAATTTGGACCACAACATGTGATGCAGCGGCCGCTCGAAAACGATCAGCCGAGTGCAGCACCCGTGTGGGCAAGAGCTCGCGAAATTCCTCCAAGCAGCGGATAATTCAGGGTTGTTTGGTGTCCAGTGTGTGAACACGCAAACAGATATTGACAGAGAGTGCCTCTGACTCCCACCATTCATAATTGGAAACAAAAATTTGGACCACAACGTGTGATGCAGCAGCCGCTCGAAAACGATCAGCCGAGTGCAGCACCCTTGTGGGCAAGAGCTCGCGAAATTCCTCCAAGCAGCGGATAATTCAGGGTTGTTTGGTGTCCAGTGTGTGAACACGCAAACAGATATTGACAGAGAGTGCCTCTGACTCCCACCATTCATAATTGAAAACAAAAATTTGGACCACAACGTGTGATGCAGCAGCCGCTCGAAAACGATCAGCCGAGTGCAGCACCCGTGTGGGCAAGAGCTCGCGAAATTCCTCCAAGCAGCG
>NW_900279.1:0-902 GCF_000209065.1 Trypanosoma cruzi | reverse complement strand
AGCACAAACTAACAACACGTCAACATAAAGTGAAAGCAAAAGGGGAAAAATGTTAAAAAACCAAGCACTGTCCCATCCAGCAATGAGAGTCACGCACAACAATAGCAACAATTAGGTGGGCACGGTTCAACAACAATCAAAAAAAAAAAAAAAAAAGAGGAGCGCTCCTCGCACGCGACCCGTTCCTCACACCCACACACTCACTACTACTGTTATTCTCTCTCCTCAGGCCCTCACAGGCACGCCACGCTCACTCCAGCACGCGCCCCTCCAGCACAGGCCTCGGGATCGTCGGGCCCTCCCACCACACGCAGCCGTCATGCGCTCCCGCTGCGCCGCAAAGTCCGCCACCTTCTCCCACTCCAGCAGCTCCGTGTCCGCCACGTCCCTCACAATCGCCGGCATGCCACGGCCACACAACACACACAGCGCCACAACGTCGTGCCGCCACTCTGCCGCAATCATGAGCGCAGCACCCAACTCGTACTGGCACACGTGCCCCATGCGCTGCAACCACACGCGGATCAGCCTCACCGTCATGCACTGCATCTCGTTGTCCTTGTGGTTGGAGCACACCTCCCATCCTCTCAATCCACGTCCTGGTTCTGCAAGAGGCTGCGGAGAGGAGCCGCGTGCGTGAAAGACCCCAAAGTGCGGGGTGTAGTTGTCAGCCACCCACGCTCAGTTCCTCGCACCTCCCCGCACCCTCCACTCTCCCACACACAAGAGCGGTGCCATGGGAGAGAAAGAGAAGTCCGCCGCACAACACATGCACAAATGCACACGCAGCAGCAACGCCATCCAAGTCGCGCTGCAAGAAAGATCCATGCGCACCGCACACACACAACCACAGGGAAAGTGGGACGGAGCGCATCCAAGAACAGAGCGGTGTCCTTCAATCC
>NW_900278.1:0-902 GCF_000209065.1 Trypanosoma cruzi | reverse complement strand
CTGCCACGTCCAGTACTTCTGCATGGCGGCTGTGCTGGTTGCGGGTGCGGGCGTGGTTGCCTTCACGAACATGATGCGCTCGTCCTTCCTGACGGTGATGCACACTGCGAGCTTTGTGCTGCTTGCACTGCTGTGCCTGGTGAGCGCGGCCAACCACCTTGCGCCGAGCGACGGCGGTGCGAGGGCGTACGCGGCTATCGTGCTGCTGCTGACCACTGTGCTGCTTGCGGTCGCTGTGTACGGCGTCGTTGTGTGGTACGCGGAGGACCGCCACTGGCAGGAGCTGCGCGAGCCGCGGCGTGGAGGGCTGGAGGCACTGCTGCGCGATGACGAGGAGAGCGGCGAGGAGTCTCAGAAGCCCCACGAAATGACGTCATCGTCGTACGCCTCAGGCACCACCGTTGCGTCGTCGTACCGACCACCCGCACCGCCGCGGCTCGTGGCCGGTGACATTCGCTCAGACGCCCTGAGTCTTTTTGACCGTGCATCCAGTGCGAGCTGCAGCATTAATTATGCTCCTCTGGACAGGTGAGGATGGTTTGCTTGACGAAAGAGTTATCGCAGTTTCTCATTTTTGAGGTGGAAAGGCTCCGACCCCAACAGTACCGTTACGCGGCGAGACGACACAAAGCCCTCGCAGATGCGGCATGAAGTGGATGCGTCTGGCAGGGATCTTTTCTCTTTCCGTTATTTATAGGTTGATTGGGTGATTGGTTTGTTGCTTTTGTTTTATCGATTATCGACGACAACGGATTATCGAACTATCACGCTGGCCCGGGGCGGATGCGTAACGTGTGTGTGTGCGTGTGTTTTGCGCCCGCCGCTGCAGCACCGAGTATGGGGGCTGGTGCTTTCTCTCTTTCATATCTGCTCTCAGTAGTGGGGACGTGCTCGACGATGGT
>NW_900277.1:0-902 GCF_000209065.1 Trypanosoma cruzi | reverse complement strand
TGACCTTCCTGCATTTAGGCGTCACCGTCGCATTCAGGCAAAGGTACTCGTCGATCCACGTGTCACCGGACAATGCGTTGGACAAAACTGCCACCAGGCCCGCCGTGGGTATGGTCAATTGGGAGAAGAAGGCGTCCTTTTGCGCCCAAGTACTGAGGACGGACTTGATTGTGCTCAGTTCCTCCGTCAGGCGAGAAAGCGACAAGGCACTGCCTTCATCTTTTTCCCTCTGTTGTAAAAGATGCAAATTGCCATCCGAGTACAGCAGGTTGCTGGTGAACAACCAATTCATACCATCCCTCATGGCAACCGGCCCAACACAAAACGAGCGGATGTTGTCCGTGACCCAAAGGTAGAGCGCTCTTTCCGTTTCATTCTCCGAGGCGTTCCCTCGCTGAGTGTACAGCATGACCTTCCTGCCCCCAATGGTCGCGGTGATGAGGGCTTCCACATGAAAGCTCCGATCCACAATGGCTGTCGATTTTGTCTTGGTCCACACGCCCGGGAGCGTCCCGATGGCCTCCGTCCACGTTGTCCCCATGTCACGCGACTCGTACACCCTCTGGCCACTCCCGCAAACAACAATCATGAGAAGTGATCCCTTCCATTCGGTGACGCGGGGGGTTTCCCATTTCGCAGGTGACGTCCCATTTGAAAACACCCAGTTTGCGCCGTCGTCCGTCGAATAAATGATCATGGAGAAACCGTCATCATCACCAAACGTAACCACGGGAAACACGAGCGTGCCATTGTCCATCAGAACACCTGAGCCACCAGATGGAAAAACACTCCTCAATTCACTTTCGTCAGAAGCAGCGGAAATGTTCATGCTTAAAAGCAATTTGGGCGCACCCCATTCAATCCGTTTACTCGGCTCGCCGCCCGTAGAATTCGTGACAGTG
>NW_900276.1:0-902 GCF_000209065.1 Trypanosoma cruzi | reverse complement strand
GGCAAAATCCGGAAAAGGGCCTGCGGAGCTTCATTTTTAAATTTGTTCTTGCCTTTTTTCCTACCGTTTTTTTTTCTATTTTCATCATCTCCCGCGGCTCTTCCGTGGCTTGCCTGTCGCCGGCGGGCGGGCGGCTGCGCATCGCGTGGCGCGTCGCCGGGTACGACCATACTTGGCCGAGTGCACCACATCCCGTCCGATTTGTGAAGTTAAGCGGCCACAGGCCTCGTTAGTACGGCGATCAGTGATGGCGCTGGAACCCGGGGTGCCGTACCCTTCCCACTATTTTTTTTTTTTCCGCCACCGCGCGCCGCCAGTCGCTTCTTCACCGCGCCGGGGCGGGCGGTGGGTGGGCTCTCCGAGCGCGCGGGCGCCGCAGCAAAAAAGAAAAATTACTGACGCAGTTTCCGCGCCACATGTGGGGAAGCGAGGCGTCCGGAGGCTTCATGGCAAAATCCGGAAAAGGGCCTGCGGAGCTTCATTTTTAAATTTGTTCTTGCCTTTTTTCCTACCGTTTTTTTTTCTATTTTCATCATCTCCCGCGGCTCTTCCGTGGCTTGCCTGTCGCCGGCGGGCGGGCGGCTGCGCATCGCGTGGCGCGTCGCCGGGTACGACCATACTTGGCCGAGTGCACCACATCCACGCACTCCGAGGAAGGGCGCTAGATGCTTATTTTCCTTCTCGCGAAGACCGCAAGACCCTGGCACTAGGTTGAGGTGGCCGGCATCATCAGGTAGAAAAATCATTATAATTGTTTTTGCTTTCGCGATGCCGCCTGTCGCTTCTTCACCGGGCCGGGGCGGGCGGTGGGTGGGCTCTCCGAGCGCGCGGGCGCCGCAGCAAAAAAGAAAAATTACTGACGCAGTTTCCGCGCCACATGGGGGAAGCGAGGCGTCCGGAGG
>NW_900275.1:0-902 GCF_000209065.1 Trypanosoma cruzi | reverse complement strand
TTATGGGCGGGGGAAATGAATGCACTGGAAACGAAAACAAAGGCAAGTTAGCCGATAGTATCGATCAGAGTAGTAAAAGATACTTACATGTCGGGCCGGGTGTACAGATTCTTTACCGGCAGGGAGCAGCCGCAGTGGTTGTGGGATCTCGCATTGGAAATTCGTATCCCGGCTGTATTCTTGGCGTATGTTGTGTACGTCAACACGCGTTGCTACTATGACGCGCTTAATGCCTATCAAGCGAACTCCCGATGGGCCATGACAAGTGGGAAGCTTTTGGAGCTCCGGAAACTGAACTATCGGTACATCAGTGTTCCTCGATACGCGGTGCGGTACGAATACGAAGTTGACGGCAAAAGGTACGTGTCGACGAGGGCGACAACTGGATCTCCCTACAGGAACTGGATGGAGCGGTTTTACAACGACACCATCACCGAGTCCCAATATCTTCAGGCAATCCCCGTGCTTCGTTTGGGTGAGCGCTGCACTGTCTTTTACGACAAGAAAAACCCTGGGGCGCACTCGGCCCTTGCCCACGACGCCAACTCATTTGAAATTTCAATTCTGAGCTTTTTTACCGTCGTCCCCCTACTCATGGGGTATCTTATGAAGGCACATTGGTGGATGCTCAAAAAGGCGTACATGCCGAACAAAAAAATGCGCGTTCGCTTTCCACCAACAGCCCGTCCGCCCCCTCCTCCGGAGCCGCCGAAAAATGTCTCGCAGATCTCTTCGCTTCCCAAGTCATGAGTGACGAGAGGGAGGTAGGGAAGGAGGAAGAGAGGGATATTTGAAAAAGGAAAGGGTGGAGAGGGAAGAAAGGGCCCGGAAATGAAATGACACCAAACTATCTCACGCTTGATATTTCTTTTCTTGCGATAGGGATTACCGACACAATCACA
>NW_900274.1:0-902 GCF_000209065.1 Trypanosoma cruzi | reverse complement strand
TTAAAAAGCAATATGAAACAAGAATCAAAAAAAAAAAAATGGAAAAAACTTAGGCTTCTGCGGGAATCGAACCCGCGTCCCCGGATGACATTGTGAGCGTGTTTGCCACTGAGCTAAAAAAATGCGGTCGCGCGACTCCTTTTCACGTAAAGTATTAATGTCGATCTTCGAACAATCGAGCACATTTGCGTTGTCCCCTGGAAAACGAAAAAGACGTGTTTAGGATGCGCAGCCGCAGCGTGGTTACTACTGTAAGTCGTCATATATCTAACGCCCGAGGCCACCGCTGCAGCTTGGATAATTCGACACGTCGTGCTGTATCTAACGTCCGGGGCAGCCGCTGCAACTTGGATAATTCGACACGTCGTCCCGTATCTAACGTCCGGGGCAGCCGCTGCAACTTGGATAATTCGACACGTCGTCCTGTATCTAGCGTCCGGGGCCACCGCCCTACCATTTTTTATTTCTTGCGGCGGCCAACCCCGGCAGTAAGGACAAAAAAAAGAATCGCGTTTTCTTTAATGTTTTTCCTGTTTGGGGGCGGGGATCTTTGTTTTCTATGATTGTCTCTTTTTTTTTGTCTGTTCCAGGTTGGTTTTGAGGACGCTTGATGTGCCTGCTGGGTGATCGCCGGCTTTTTTATTGGTGATTGCGTATTTTTGGCTTACCGGTGTGCCGCTCAGCGCCATTTTGTTTTACTTCTTTTCTGCTTATTGGGGCGTGTTGTTATTCGTCACGCGTCAGCACACACCGAGCAACATGTCAAAAAAAAAAAATGCAGGTTTTTTCCCCCTCGCGAGGGCCTCGGCAGCCACAATCCTGTGCGTGCGTGCATTCTCAGCGTTTTAAGCACGGCATGTGTGTGCATGTGTGTGTGTGTTTGTCAGCGCCTATACTTGCAG
>NW_900273.1:0-902 GCF_000209065.1 Trypanosoma cruzi | reverse complement strand
GCAGCCGCTGCAACTTGGATAATTCGACACGTCGTGCTGTATCTAACGTCCGGGGCAGCCGCTGCAACTTGGATAATTCGACACGTCGTCCCGTATCTAACGTCCGGGGCAGCCGCTGCAACTTGGATAATTCGACACGTCGTGCTGTATCCAACGTCCGGGGCCACCGCCCTACCATTTTTTATTTCTTGCGGCGGCCAACCCCGGCAGTAAGGACAAAAAAAAGAATCGCGTTTTCTTTAATGTTTTTCCTGTTTGGGGGCGGGGATCTTTGTTTTCTATGATTGCCTCTTTTTTTTTGTCTGTTCCAGGTTGGTTTTGAGGACGCTTGATGTGCCTGCTGGGTGATCGCCGGCTTTTTTATTGGTGATTGCGTATTTTTGGCTTACCGGTGTGCCGCTCAGCGCCATTTTGTTTTACTTCTTTTCTGCTTATTGGGGCGTGTTGTTATTCTTCACGCGTCAGCACACACCGAGCAACATGTCAAAAAAAAAAAAATGCAGGTTTTTTCCCCCTCGCGAGGGCCTCGGCAGCCACAATCCTGTGCGTGCGTGCATTCTCAGCGTTTTAAGCACGGCATGTGTGTGCATGTGTGTGTGTGTTTGTCAGCGCCTATACTTTCAGAGCAGCTGTGCGCCACAAGAGAGTCTGAAGAAAGCAACGGCAGAGAGAGGCAGATAAGCACACACGCAAATTACTCATATCATCACACACACACACACGCAGCCGCGGAATGGGTGCACTCAACCACAAAATCAAAAAGAAAAACAAAACAAAAAGCCGAAGCGTGGGACTACCAGCGCACACACACTCTCATTGCTCCCGTAAAGCAAAAAACACACACAGGGAGAGAGAGAGAGGTCGCCCACTCAATGCAATGAAAACAAAACAGAAACAGTTAC
>NW_900272.1:0-902 GCF_000209065.1 Trypanosoma cruzi | reverse complement strand
ACTCTCCAACAGGAAATCAGACGCCTGCAGCAGCAGAGGCTAACGACACCTCGCCACCCGAAAGACTGGCAGGAACGACATCCGGCACTGAACAAAAAGGAAAAGAAAAAGAAGAGGAAGAAGAAAATGAAAAGCAGCAGCAGAGTGATGAAACACAAGTCCAACAACATCAACAGCATGAACACCCCGCGGAAAATGGCGAAGAATCCGCGAAAGATAAAACTGCTCTTCGTACAAATGCCACCGCAAATACAGGCGACAGTGACGGCAGCACCGCGGCCTCCCACACCACCTCCCCTCTTTTTCTTCTTCTTCTTCTTGTTGTGTGTGCGGCTGCTGCTGCGGTGGTGGCCGCGTGAGAGTGAGGGAGAGAGAGCCATGCACCGCCCGCACACACACTCTTCCTTCTCTCTCTGTGTGTGTGTGTCCCCTTGCATGGACTCTCGCTCTCACCTCACCCCACGAGGCACACACAATAATGTGCCCATTGTATATATGCATGCACACCCATGCAGGCCCGTTGGTGCTCTCTTTTGCACGACACGCACCGCTGCCGTCCTGCCTGGCTGCATGGGCGGAGCACCGTAACTGTTTCTGTTTTGTTTTTATTGCATTGAGTGGGCGACCTCTCTCTCTCTCCCTCTGTGTGTGTGTTTTGCTTTACGGGAGTAATGAGAGTGTGTGTGCGCTGGTCGTCCCACGCTTCGGCTTTTTGTTTTGTTTTCCTTTTTGATTTTGTGGTTGAGTGCACCCATTCCGCGGCTGCGTGTGTGTGTGTGTGTGTGCGATGATATGAGTAATTTGCGTGTGTGCTATCTGCCTCTCTCTGCCGTTGCTTTCTTCAGACTCTCTTGGGGCGCACAGCTGCTCCGCAAGTATAGGCGCTGCCAAACACACAAGCA
>NW_900271.1:0-902 GCF_000209065.1 Trypanosoma cruzi | reverse complement strand
TGGTTTTGAGGACGCTTGATGTGCCTGCTGGGTGATCGCCGGCTTTTTTATTGGTGATTGCGTATTTTTGGCTTACCGGTGTGCCGCTCAGCGCCATTTTGTTTTACTTCTTTTCTGCTTATTGGGGCGTGTTGTTATTCGTCACGCGTCAGCACACACCGAGCAACATGTCAAAAAAAAAAATGCAGGTTTTTTCCCCCTCGCGAGGGCCTCGGCAGCCACAATCCTGTGCGTGCGTGCATTCTCAGCGTTTTAAGCACGGCATGTGTGTGCATGTGTGTGTGTGTTTGTCAGCGCCTATACTTGCAGAGCAGCTGTGCGCCACAAGAGAGTCTGAAGAAAGCAACGGCAGAGAGAGGCAGATAAGCACACACGCAAATTACTCATATCATCACACACACACACACGCAGCCGCGGAATGGGTGCACTCAACCACAAAATCAAAAAGAAAAACAAAACAAAAAGCCGAAGCGTGGGACTACCAGCGCACACACACTCTCATTGCTCCCGTAAAGCAAAACACACACACAGGGAGAGAGAGAGAGGTCGCCCACTCAATGCAATGAAAACAAAACAGAAACAGTTACGGTGCTCCGCCCATGCAGCCAGGCAGGACGGCAGCGGTGCGTGTCGTGCAAAAGAGAGCACCAACGGGCCTGCATGGGTGTGCATGCATATATACAATGGGCACATTATTGTGTGTGCTTCGTGGGGTGAGGCGACGACGAGAGTCCATGCAAGGGGACACACACACAGAGAGAGAAGGAAGTGTGTGTATGCGGGCTGGTGCATGGCTCTCTCACACTCACTCTCACGCGGCCACCACCGCAGCCGCAGCCGCACAAACCACGAAACAGATGGAATCAGTGCGATTGCAGAACTCGCACACCGTCCTGCAAACC
>NW_900270.1:0-902 GCF_000209065.1 Trypanosoma cruzi | reverse complement strand
GATGCAGCAGGGAGGAGCGTGAGGGAGCTGGAGTCCCGTTTGTCCGCGGCGGTGTCCGAGGCGTCTCATGAACGCGCGATGGCGGAGAAGCTCATTAGCACCACACGCGGTGCGCTGACTGCAATGGTAGAGGAGAATCAAAAACAGGTAGAACAGCTTCGCGCGGACCACGATCAAGCCCGTGCTACAATGCAAGCTGAACTTGTTGCGCACCGAGAGATGCGCAACGCTCGTATAAATGAGAGGCTATCACATCCAGAACTCTGCGATAGCGCTTCACCGCAAATGCCACCGCCAAATACTGAAGTGCCAGTGGCCCCTGAAATAGTGCGCAGCGAACCTCTCTACAGCGTCACCATCGACGAGCTCAACAAGACAACAACACTCAACGAACAGTTGACGCGCGCCCTTGCGCAGAGGGAGGCTGACAATGAGAAGCTCGCAGAGGACCTCGCACAGAGGGAGGCTGACATCGAGAAGCTGACAGATGAACTTGCGCAGAGGGAGGCTGACATCGAGAAGCTGACAGATGAACTTGCGCAGAGGGAGGCTGACAATGAGAAGCTGACAGATGAACTTGCGCAGAGGGAGGCTGACAATGAGAAGCTCGCAGAGGACCTCGCACAGAGGGAGGCTGACAATGAGAAGCTCGCAGAGGATCTTGCACAGAGGGAGGCTGACAATGAGAAGCTCGCAGAGGACCTTGCACAGAGGGAGGCTGACAATGAGAAGCTCGCAGAGGACCTCGCACAGAGGGAGGCTGACAATGAGAAGCTCGCAGAGGATCTTGCGCAGAGGGAGGCTGACAATGAGAAGCTCGCAGAGGATCTTGCACAGAGGGAGGCTGACAATGAGAAGCTCGCAGAGGACCTCGCACAGAGGGAGGCTGACAATGAGAAGCT
>NW_900269.1:0-902 GCF_000209065.1 Trypanosoma cruzi | reverse complement strand
CATCGGGAAGCGCGTCTCCGACTCCCCACAACTTCACAAACCGCACGGTATCTACATCCCACACACGCAAAGCATCGTCGCCGCCCACAATTGCGAGGGTTCCTTCACGACCGGATGCAAATATTTCGTTGCCACGCCGGGGGATCCGTTGATTTCCAACAAGAAAACGTTCAGCTGCTCGTCAATGATGAGGTCGTACCCAAAGAGCTGAAAGCATTTGTACGGCATGTCAGGCAGTACCTCCAACTCTCCCTTCATCGTCAACAAAGTGCGCAGAATGATATTGCCAATCTGAGGAAGAATTTTTTTTCCAAAAACGTCTTCCTTGTACACCTCGCGCAGGTACGCTGAGAGCTGCGGGAACCAGAGCTCATTGCCACTCTCATACTGCCCGAATTGTGGCGACTCCTCCTGTAGACAGTGGTTCGTAAGATGCGCCAGCGTGTTACCAAAGTTGTCCGCGTCGTACAGCACGCTCGAGGTGCGACAACTCCCCTGCGAAAAGGCGTAGATATCATACGGTGTCTTTAAAAAAGCCCACACTCGAACATCAAACTTTCTTCCGCGGTACAACAACGGACGGTCTACATACCGCTGCGCCACGAAGATGCTGCGGCTGCTCGGATCCAGCTCCTGAATGAATTTTTCAATCCCTGAGAGACCGCGTGTCAGCAGAATATCCTTCCCTTTGCTGCCGCTGCTCGGTTTGATGATCCAGGTCCCTTCAGGGTGCTGCTCCACCCAACGCAGAAACGCCTCCCTATCATCCGGTCGCCTCTTCTGGTCACCGCCCAGCACAAAGGAGCTCGGCATCCACTCATCGTGGGTGGCATCAGAACCGGAAAGTATCCGCGCCATTGACGCCTTGAGAGTTAGCCGGTGCGAGCCGCGGAAATAATTGA
>NW_900268.1:0-902 GCF_000209065.1 Trypanosoma cruzi | reverse complement strand
ATAGCTCAGTGGCAAACACGCTCACAATGTCATCCGGGGACGCGGGTTCGATTCCCGCAGAAGCCTAAGTTTTTCCATTTTTTTTTGAATTCTTGTTTCATATTGCTTTTTAAACTTCTGGTTTGCAGGACGGTGTGCGAGTTCTGCAATCGCACTGATTCCATCTGTTTCGTGGTTTGTGCGGCTGCGGCTGCGGTGGTGGCCGCGTGAGAGTGAGTGTGAGAGAGCCATGCACCGCCCGCACACACACTCTTCCTTCTCTCTCTGTGTGTGTGTGTCCCCTTGCATGGACTCTCGCCCTCACCTCACCCCACGAGGCACACACAATAATGTGCCCATTGTATATATGCATGCACACCCATGCAGGCCCGTTGGTGCTCTCTTTTGCACGACACGCACCGCTGCCGTCCTGCCTGGCTGCATGGACGGAGCACCGTAACTGTTTCTGTTTTGTTTTTATTGCATTGAGTGGGCGACCTCTCTCTCTCTCCCTCTGTGTGTGTGTTTTGCTTTACGGGAGTAATGAGAGTGTGTGTGCGCTGGTCGTCCCACGCTTCGGCTTTTTGTTTTGTTTTCCTTTTTGATTTTGTGGTTGAGTGCACCCATTCCGCGGCTGCGTGTGTGTGTGTGTGCGATGATATGAGTAATTTGCGTGTGTGCTATCTGCCTCTCTCTGCCGTTGCTTTCTTCAGACTCTCTTGTGGCGCACAGCTGCTCCGCAAGTATAGGCGCTGCCAAACACACAAGCACATGCACACACACATGCCGTGTTTAAAACGCTGAGAATGCACGCACGCACAGGATTGTGGCTGCGGAGGCCCTCGCGAGGGGGGAAAAAACCTGCATTTTGTTTTTTTTGACATGTTGCTCGGTGTGTGCTGACGCGTGACGAATAACAACAC
>NW_900267.1:0-902 GCF_000209065.1 Trypanosoma cruzi | reverse complement strand
CTCTGCGGCGCCTCGGCATCGGTGCTTGGCCGCATTGTGGCGTGCCGTGCGCTTTTTCCTCTGCTTTGGCCGCAGGTCCCCTGCCCCCGCCCTTCTCTCCTCCCTTTGTTTCCCAAGATCAAAGCCAAGCCAAGGAACCCAACCATACTTTATTACTATTTTTTTTTTGTTTTTCGCAGACAAGGATGGCAACCCCGAAGCAGGCAGCGAAGAAGGCGTCCAAGAAGCACAGCGGCGGCCGCTCCGCGAAGGCCGGTCTGATCTTCCCCGTGGGCCGTGTGGGCTCGCTGCTGCGCCGCGGCCAGTATGCCCGCCGCATCGGCGCGTCGGGCGCTGTGTACATGGCGGCGGTGCTGGAGTACCTGACAGCCGAGCTGCTGGAGCTGTCCGTGAAGGCGGCGAGCCAGCAGGCAAAGAAGCCGAAGCGCCTGACACCCCGCACGGTGACGCTTGCCGTGCGCCACGACGACGACCTCGGCATGCTCCTGAAGGATGTGACGCTGTCGCGTGGTGGTGTGATGCCGAGCCTGAACAAGGCGCTGGCGAAGAAGCACAAGAGCAGCAAGAAGGCGAGGGCGACGCCCAGCGCTTAGAGCGGCCTTCAGGCCAGGCGCAGGGAGGGGGCGCAACATGTTAGATGCACCTGGGTGGCCGTCGTCGCTGAGCCACGGTGACCCACACGTAGCCCTATAGAATAGGATTGGTTTGTTGTTGTTGTTTTTTCGTTTTCTACTGCCTCTCTCCCAACTGTTGTGTAGGTCTCTGCGGCGCCTCGGCATCGGTGCTTGGCCGCATTGTGGCGTGCCGTGCGCTTTTTCCTCTGCTTTGGCCGCAGGTCTCCTGCCCCCGCCCTTCTCTCCTCCCTTTGTTTCCCAAGATCAAAGCCAAGCCAAGGAACCCAA
>NW_900266.1:0-902 GCF_000209065.1 Trypanosoma cruzi | reverse complement strand
TCGCGAAAATCCTCCAAGCAGCGGATAGTTCAAGGTTGTTTGGTGTCCAGTGTGTGAACACGCAAACAGATATTGACAGAGAGTGCCTCTGACTCCCACCATTCACAATCGGAAACAAAAATTTGGACCACAACGTGTGATGCAGCGGCCGCTCGAAAACGATCAGCCGAGTGCAGCACCCGTGTGGGCAAGAGCTCGCGAAATTCCTCCAAGCAGCGGATAGTTCAGGGTTGTTTGGTGTCCAGTGTGTGAACACGCAAACAGATATTGACAGAGAGTGTCTCTGACTCCTACCATTCACAATCAGAAACAAAAATTTGGACCACAACGTGTGATGCAGCAGCCGCTCGAAAACGATCAGCCGAGCGCAGCACCCGTGTGGGCAAGAGCTCGCGAAATTCCTCCAAGCAGCGGATAGTTCAGGGTTGTTTGGTGTCCAGTGTGTGAACACGCAAACAGATATTGACAGAGAGTGTCTCTGACTCCCACCATTCACAATCAGAAACAAAAATTTGGACCACAACGTGTGATGCAGCAGCCGCTCGAAAACGATCAGCCGAGCGCAGCACCCGTGTGGGCAAGAGCTCGCGAAATTCCTCCAAGCAGCGGATAGTTCAGAGTTGTTTGGTGTCCAGTGTGTGAACACGCAAACAGATATTGACAGAGAGTGTCTCTGACTCCCACCATTCACAATCGGAAACAAAAATTTGGACCACAACGTGTGATGCAGCGGCCGCTCGAAAACGATCAGCCGAGTGCAGCACCCGTGTGGGCAAGAGCTCGCGAAATTCCTCCAAGCAGCGGATAGTTCAGGGTTGTTTGGTGTCCAGTGTGTGAACACGCAAACAGATATGACAGAGAGTGCCTCTGACTCCCACCATTCACAATCAGAAACAAAAATT
>NW_900265.1:0-902 GCF_000209065.1 Trypanosoma cruzi | reverse complement strand
GGAGGAATTTCGCGAGCTCTTGCCCACACGGGTGCTGCGCTCGGCTGATCGTTTTCGAGCGGCCGCTGCATCACACGTTGTGGTCCAAATTTTTGTTTCCGATTGTGAATGGTGGGAGTCAGAGGCACTCTCTGTCACTATCTGTTTGCGTGTTCACACACTGGACACCAAACAACCCTGAACTATCCGCTGCTTGGAGGAATTTCGCGAGCTCTTGCCCACACGGGTGCTGCACTCGGCTGATCGATTTCGAGCGGCTGCAGCAGCACACGTTGTGGTCCAAATTTTTGTTTCCGATTGTGAATGGTGGGAGTCAGAGGCACTCTCTGTCACTATCTGTTTGCGTGTTCACACACTGGACACCAAACAACCCTGAACTATCCGCTGCTTGGAGGAATTTCGCGAGCTCTTGCCCACACGGGTGCTGCACTCGGCTGATCGTTTTCGAGCGGCTGCTGCATCACACGTTGTGGTCCAAATTTTTGTTTCCGATTGTGAATGGTGGGAGTCAGAGGCACTCTCTGTCAATATCTGTTTGCGTGTTCACACACTGGACACCAAACAACCCTGAACTATCCGCTGCTTGGAGGAATTTCGCGAGCTCTTGCCCACACGGGTGCTGCACTCGGCTGATCGATTTCGAGCGGCTGCTGCAGCACACGTTGTGGTCCAAATTTTTGTTTCCGATTGTGAATGGTGGGAGTCAGAGACACTCTCTGTCAATATCTGTTTGCGTGTTCACACACTGGACACCAAACAACCCTGAACTATCCGCTGCTTGGAGGAATTTCGCGAGCTCTTGCCCACACGGGTGCTGCACTCGGCTGATCGATTTCGAGCGGCCGCTGCATCACACGTTGTGGTCCAAATTTTGTTTCCGATTGTGAATGGGGGAGTCAGAG
>NW_900264.1:0-902 GCF_000209065.1 Trypanosoma cruzi | reverse complement strand
AGGAATTTCGCGAGATCTTGCCCACAAGGGTGCTGCACGCGGCGGATCGTTTTCGAGTGGCTGCTGCACCGCACGCTGTGGTCTAAATTTCTGTTTCGAATTATGAATGGTGGTGGTCAGAGACACTCTCTTTCAATGTCTGTTTGCGTGTTCACACACTGGACGCCAAACAACCCTGAACTATCCGCTGCTTGGAGGAATTTCGCGAGCTCTTGCCCACAAGGGTGCTGCACTCGGCGGATCGTTTTCGAGCGGCTGCTGCACCACACGCTGTGGTCTAAATTTTTGTTTCGAATTATGAATGGTGGTGGTCAGAGACACTCTCTTTCAATGTCTGTTTGCGTGTTCACACACTGGACGCCAAACAACCCGGAACCATCCGCTGCTTGGAGGAATTTCGCGAGCTCCTGCCCACAAGGGTGCTGCACTCGCCGGATCGTTTTCGAGCGGCTGCTGCACCACACGCTGTGGTCTAAATTTTTGTTTCGAATTATGAATGGTGGTGGTCAGAGACACTCTCTGTCAATGTCTGTTTGCGTGTTCACACACTGGACGCCAAACAACCCTGAACCATCCGCTGCTTGGAGGAATGTCGCGAGATCTTGCCCACAGGGGTGCTGCACTCGCCGGATCGTTTTCGAGCGGCCGCTGCACCGCACGTTGTGGTCTAAATTTTTGTTTCGAATTATGAATGGTGGTGGTCAGAGACACTCTCTTTCAATGTCTGTTTGCATGTTCACACACTGGACGCCAAACAACCCTGAACTATCCGCTGCTTGGAGGAGTTTCGCGAGCTCTTGCCCACAGGGGTGCTGCACTCGCCGGATCGTTTTCGAGCGGCCGCTGCACCGCACGTTGTGGTCTAAATTTTTGTTTCGAAATTATGAATGGTGGTGGTCAGG
>NW_900263.1:0-902 GCF_000209065.1 Trypanosoma cruzi | reverse complement strand
TCTTCTGTTTTTTCCATTCATCCGAACCATTTTTCTCCGAACCGTGGTCCTGCCCCCCAGAAGAACCACCGGCATTCGGTTGGCCACTCCCAGTCCCGCTCTGAGCTGTACTCGCCTGTGAGACAGTTTCTTCGCCTTTGCTTGCATCTCCTTTTTCTTTGCAGAAAAAGAAGCTGCTGTTGAGCCTGCAGTACGTACCGTTTGCTCCATAATGCTTTTTATGCAACGCAGCATCACTCGAAAGATCCCACGCGTAGACACCGCCGGCGCCGCACCACAGCACGCAGAGGGCACACACCAGCAGCACAGGGCCAGCCATCATCATCGCCATCACTCCTGTCACCTGCGTGTAGCTTTAAGCACAGACTAACAACACGTCAACGCAGAGCGGAAGCAAAAGGAGAGACACGGCCGCCACACCACGCACAGCCACCGCACAGTCACAAATGGCAGCAGCCCAGCAGCGGCAGCGCACACACACCATGAGGCAGTTAAAACCAGCGAAGGGGCAAAAACACACAACGCCCCGCAGCAAGTAAGCAGAAAAAAACACAAAACGATTAGAAACAAAACACAGTTAAAAGAACAGCAATGAAGTAAAAAAAATAAAAACAAAAAACAAAAAACAAGAAGCCGAAGCGTGGGACGACCGAAGCACACACACTCTCATTGCTCCCGTAAAGCAAAACACACACACACAGGGAGAGAGAGAGGTCGCCCACTCAAAGCAATGAAAAAGTAAAAAAAAAACTGTTACGGTGCTCCGCCCATGCAGCCAGGCAAGACGGCAGCGGTGCGTGTGGCTCAAAAGAGAGTACCAACGGCCCTGCATGGGTGTGCATGCATAAACACGTGAACAAATTATGTGTGTGCTTATTAGGCTGAGGTGAGGGCGAGAGTCC
>NW_900262.1:0-902 GCF_000209065.1 Trypanosoma cruzi | reverse complement strand
GCATACGGATGCGTGGCATCCATAATGAAGGAGTCACTGCGGCGGATAGACCGTGTGTGTGCCTCTTCTTTCCTTGAAAACGCAACGAATCGCTGGTTAGGAGTCCGAGTTGATTTTCTGGGGAATGTCATCGTCATCACCATCGCCCTTCTCGGCGTCATTGGGACAATGATGAGTTTCAGTACGCACGACATTGGTCTTGTCTCCCTCAGTCTCACCATGGCGTTGGCGTCCACGTCACAGCTCAATTGGCTTGTGCGGATGATTGGCACGATGGGGGCCGACATGAACAGCGTGGAGCGTATCCTGCACTACACCCACAACATTGATCATGAGGAGGTGCCTGAGATGGACAGGCTGGTGGATGAGCTACGGGAGAAGAACACGGAGAGCAGCGATGTCACGGCGACGGTGCTGGTGGAGGGCGTCAGCGGCGGCAGCGAGGGACAGCACCCGGAGACGACGGCGGGGTGGCTGGAGTTCCGCGAGGTGGAAATGCGGTACCGTGCGGGGCTGCCGCTTGTGCTGGACAGGGTCAGCTTCCGGATTGAACCGCGTCAGAAGGTCGGTGTGGTGGGCCGCACCGGCAGCGGCAAGTCGACGCTGCTGCTCACGCTCATGCGGATGGTGGAAATCTGCGGTGGAGACATCATCGTGTCGGGGCGGCCGATCTGCGCCTACGGGCTGCGGGAGTTGCGGCAGCAGTTCTCGATGATTCCGCAGGATCCTGTGCTGTTCGACGGCACGGTGCGGTCGAACCTGGACCCCTTCCTCGACTCGACGCCGGCGGAGGTGTGGCGTGCGCTGGAGCTGGTAGGTATGCGGGAGCGTGTGGAGTTGGAGAGCGGCGGCATCGACGGCCGCGTGCAGGAGGGCGGGTCGAACTACAGCGGGGCCAGCGG
>NW_900261.1:0-902 GCF_000209065.1 Trypanosoma cruzi | reverse complement strand
TGCGCACCGCCGTCGCACACGCAGTTCCTCAGTTCGATGCGCAGCGCGCCGGGAAGCATCGCCGCGACGTCAAACACAACAGCCACGCCGTTCGTGATGTACACGCCGTCCATCAGCACCGTGTCCACGGCGCGGCCAACCGTGATGGCTCTGTCCACCGTGCCGCCCCGCAGTCGCAACACCACCGCATGCACCGCGGGCATAAACGCCGCAGCAGCAGCCAGCGCCAACAGAGCAAGCAGCGACACACGCACAGCCGCAATGGCCCTGCACCGCACACAGTGCCGGCTGCGCGGACACGCACCCACCGCAGACCACATCCACCAATCCAATCAAGTGTCAATAGGTCTGTCGTGGCGTTTCGCTCTTGCACCGTCGACCGTAACTCCTGCCCAGCAAATCCTTTTCTACAGATGGCGTATCCAGCGACACAATTCCGATAAATCGTTACCCCACTGCTACTAGTCCTAATAAAGCAAGTAATCCCTAACACCTTGAAACGATAGTTGTGCTGTTCAAACCAAAGTATCTCTAACTGCACGCTCAAAAAAAGAAAGAGTCAGCAACAACAGCAATAAACACTGGCACGCAGAGGCATCCGGCCGCGGTCAGTCCCCACCAAAGCACAACCACCGACACAAAAAAGCACAGACGCCATCACACCAGTGAAATCATCGCTCTCCCACCGCCCACGCAGCCCCACACAGCCGCCATGCAGAGTGGCGGGATTCCAGCAAAAAGACATATGATCATTGGCACCGCTCTTGCAACCAAATGGTTCTACCACAGTGCAGTCCCGATGCAGTGAAAGACACACAAGAGCCGAGGCAGACCACGTGGCAGCGTTACGACCGCCGGCCATCAAGCGCGTCCGAAAGGTGTTGTTGGTGTTGGTGCGTAAG
>NW_900260.1:0-902 GCF_000209065.1 Trypanosoma cruzi | reverse complement strand
AAGGACGTGCGGGCATATCACCCCTGACACACACAAACTCACACAAGTGGGAAGAGAATTCGGTAAAGCAGTGGCCACACGCAAGGACTCCAAATCATACACGCCACAACAGCGATGCATCATGGCAGTTTCCCCACACAAGAAAACACAAAAAAGCGAATTACATGCCTTATGAAAAATTTATGCGATTCGCACAGCACAAAAGTGCCATGAGACTCCTTTTCCCATTGCATTCGCCATTCATATTCCCAATGCGTAACCCTGCAGACATTACCCCTCCATGGTAAAAGCAACTGCCTCGTTGTGGTGTCATCGCGCAGCCATCCGCCTGAGTAAGAACAAAGGGAAAATCAGGCGTCCGTCCGCCTGGAGGGAGGGAGAGACTCCACCGCAGCGTCCTTCAGGACGCAAACACTCCGCGGCCAGTGGCCGGTGTCGTGTGCGGGCTCCGCGAGAAGGTTTTGGGCACGCCGCTGTGCCACGCGTCGTGTCCCCTCGGAACGTAACAGCAGACATGTTCTCTTCGGGTCGCGCTCGTGGCGGTGGTGGCATCCACTGCCTCGCTGCGTGCTGGTGGCGTCGATTACAATCCTGCAGTGTGAGTGAGCGAGGGTGTCCGGCAGGAGCAGTGCTAGGCTGGGCGGGCAAGGCCCTCCGCGGCGAGACACCCAGCGCGACCCTTGACCGCCGCTTTCACGCACTTCCCTCCCGCTCCTCTCCCTCCATCCGGCAACCGCACAGCCACCGGCGCAGTGTCCCCGAAGCAACACACTAGTGAAGGCGTCGCGGCATATCTCTCGAGAGAACAGAGTGACAGCTACACGCTGCGGTCATCGTGCCAACAAGTGTGCTCTCGGAGAACTTTGTGTTGGGGCCACACGCACACCACGCAGGGATCAACC
>NW_900259.1:0-902 GCF_000209065.1 Trypanosoma cruzi | reverse complement strand
CGTCCTTCCCTCCGCGCGCCGCCGCTCCAGCACGTAGTCCCAGTCCTCGCCCTCAAAGCCAAGCTCGTGCGTCGTAACAGCCTTCTTTTCCTCCTGCAGGGGCCGCGGCTCATACAGCGCCCACACGGCCGCATACGCACACTCCTTCAACCGCGCATTTACATCAGCCTTCGTCAGCGCCGCAGGGCGCCTCAGCTCGAAGTCGAAATGCAAGTTACCAGCAACGTACCTCGCCGACACATCGCGCACGTGGTCCTCATCCACTCCAAACGCCTCGGCCGTCGCGTTCGAAAACGCACGCAGCAGATCCGCCTCCCTCATCGCCAGCACGTAGTCCCAGTCCTCGCCCTCAAACTCCACGCGGCTCCTCGTCCATACTTCATCCGCGTCGGCCCTGAAGCCGCGGGGCACTGCTGCGTCGACGCATTCAAAGGAGCGTATGCGTGGCCTGTACAGTGCGTACACCTCGTCGTACGGGTGCGCCTCGGTCCGTTCCGTGATCTCTGCGTCGCTCATGGCGCATCCAAGCACCTTGAATACCATGAGAAGGCTGCCAACCCTGCAGTCCAGAAGCACAACCTGCCTCGGCGACACGCCCAGTGCGGCGGCCGTCTCCCTGCTGAACGCGTCCTCAAGCTTCCTGCGGTTGTTGTCAACCACGAGGTCCCAGTCGTCGCCCTCAAACCGCCTCATCAGCACTGACGACTCCAGTGGCCGCGTCTCGTACAGCGCCCACAATTTCCTGTACTCGCAGCGCGCCAGCGTCTCTTCCACCTGGCGGTCGCTCAGCAGTGATGGATGACGAACCGTGACAAACGCAATGAGGCTCCGAGGCACTGCGTCGACCCTCACCTCAGCACGTCCTCACGCTCGAGTCCCAACGCCCCGCGCGTCTCGACGGG
>NW_900258.1:0-902 GCF_000209065.1 Trypanosoma cruzi | reverse complement strand
GGGCGTGTCAGTGTCCACGTTTCCCCAACGCATTCTTACGGGAGGGAGGAGGCGGTTTAACACCCAAGCGTCTCAGGGCAAATTTGGGGAGACCACATCTTTCCCACTTGACGAACATGCCTTCCCGCACCTCCTCCTTGGATGCGCATTCCGGTACAGAGGATCAGGTACTGCATTTCATTGCATTCGGCGTCGCCACCTGGGCCCCGCGTATATGGAATGAGGACATCTCCGGATTCATCGCCGACCTTCTGAGCGCATACAGTTATTATTGGCACCAGGCGGACGCTCAGGCTCTAATTGCCTTTGGCAGTCTGTTATCGTAGACACGAGCACTGGATATAGATCGGGTTCCCACAGATTGTTTTAAGGATTTTGGCAGGGCCCTACTGCAGGCATTCCGGATGCAGACCATGATAACAAGCGGGCCCAGCATCCCGCTTTCTTAATTTTGCGCCTGCATTTGCACGCAACAACAGCGATTGTTGTGGTGCCAATTGTGTCATATTTGTGGACACGACGCATCTACATGCAACGTGCGCGGCGTAGCCGGGGGGAATTGCTCGCAGCACGGACTACGGCAGCCCCGCCACTTCCCACCAACTCGCAGAGACTTCGCACCGCACCGCCGACGCTCCATCCGATATTTTAAATTGCCCGACGCAATCGTCGGGAAGGGCAATGGAGCTTATCCGCCAACGACGCTCGACTGTGGTACGACGAAACACCGACATCTCCGCTTTGGGCCGGCCACACAAGGAGGGCGAACGATGTGGCTTGATAAATGTGGGCGCCGTCAGCGTGGAAGCAGAGAATGCCCCTAGCGAACAGTTTTCAACGTTTTTTTCTTTTTTTTTTTTTGCCACACGCACGAACAGCCGATGAACGAGGAGAGCTGCGCA
>NW_900257.1:0-902 GCF_000209065.1 Trypanosoma cruzi | reverse complement strand
AAGTTTGGCAGTGTTGTCTGCAACATATACAAGCTCTTTTTAGCCTTCGTCGCCGAATAACGGCGTTGGAAAAAACAGGGGATACTGTTTCCCCCACACCACACTCGTTTGAGGAGGGACCTGTTCAACTCGTGCCAGAATTAGAGACTGTAATTGTTGCCACTATCGATGCAATGGAGGCGGCATGTCACTACAACCCAATCGCGTTGACTCGTATCGTACAACAAGGGGGGGTACGGGCCCTCCTGGACTTGGGGCTTTGCCCATATGCCCCATACGACATCCGATGTGCGGTCTTTGATACGGTTAGTGTACTGATGCAAGAAGTTGCCCCATTTCGACGCGCGGTTGCTGCAGGGGCCGCAGGGGCCGCCGCTGCGGGCGTCAAAAAAGGAAATGAGGATGAGTTAATCCAAACAATGATCCAGCAAGCGATGGCGGGTTATTTAGGTCGGCAGGCGGCCCCGCCACCGTTTCTTATGGACCGTGCCAGCGCATCAAAATTTGACTCCGCAGTTCGTGATTGGTTTAGTCAACAGGGACTGAGTCATGTGGTGTCGGCGGTGTTGGAGCTACGCGATGTGCGCGGAACACCGATTGCCGTCGGGGCGATGCCAAAGGCAGAGGTGGCACGTAACGTGCAGCGTGTAAACCAGCTGCGTGAGAAGCATCTACAGGCTTTGCTGCAAGCGGTGGACGGCAAGCGGGCGGCGTTATGAAGCGTTGGCGATGTTGTGTATGCGTTGATTGCGACTCCCCATTCAGAAAAAAATGGGGAAGAGAGAAGATGAAGAAAAGCACATTTATCTCTTTTCCACCTCCATTTGTGTGTGTGTGTGAGTGTGTATTTGGTACCCGTTGGACAGCCAACGACAGGGGCCGTGGCGAGGGAAGGGGAAAAA
>NW_900256.1:0-902 GCF_000209065.1 Trypanosoma cruzi | reverse complement strand
ACGTTGTGAAGGCGGCAGAGGCGCGGGAGCAGCGAGCCGCTCGGAACGGAGGAAAGGGTGCTGCGCCTGCAGGGCCCCCAGCATGCCGTCTCTACAGACTTGTTTTTAGCAGCACGACGGTGCTCCTCTCGTTTGTCGTATTTGTTGCGCTGTTTGTCTTCTTCCGCCTCATTTGTCTCCCGTTCCTCGCATTGGCAAGCGTCGGGCTTGCGGTGAGGATACGCACGTTCACGGTGTGCTACTGGGTCTTGGTTGTCCTCCTGCAGGTGGTGCTGCAGGGACTGCATTTGTACTGGTTTGCACTGATTGTGAAGCTGGCGATTCGGGCGCTTTTGGGTGGTCCCCTTGATGACATCCGCTCTGAGGATGATGAGGAAGACGACGGTCATTGAACGGCGGCTTCTGACAATAGAAAGGAGAGTAAGATGCTGTAAAGCGTAAATTAGAGTTTTCCTTTACAAAAACACACACACGTATCTCTGCTCATGCGACATCCACTGTGGCGCGTTTTTGAATGGGCTCGCAGTATTTTTGCGTCCTCCCGTTTTTTTCTGCGCCACACGTTTTAGGATTTATGTTGATGTGGAAGTCTGGTGCCTTCCACATGCCTTTTCGGATATGACATGTATAATTTCCGGGGGCCGAGAGCCAATGTTTATTTTTCAACACATGTGTGTTTTTGAAACATTGGTGTTTGCTACAAGCGACCATCCTCACGAGACCACGTGACCGTTTTTCTTGTTTGCCCGCAGGGCGTGTTCCTGCTGCCCGTCCCTTGTTTATCCTCACACCCACATCCGCTCCTGCACCTCACCCTCTTTTTTTTTTTTTTTATGTAGATGGTTTATGTGTTCTTGTTCTCTTTATTTGGCAGCGTCGTCGTCATGTTGATTGGCAGGAAA
>NW_900255.1:0-902 GCF_000209065.1 Trypanosoma cruzi | reverse complement strand
TCACATGTTGTGGTCTAAATTTTTGTTTCCAATTATGAATGATGGGGTTCAGAGGTACTCTCTGTCAATATCTGTTTGCGTGTTCACACACTGGACACCAAACAACCCCTGAATTATCCGCTGCTTGGAGGAATTTCGCGAGCTCTGGCCCACACGGGTGCTGCACTCGGCTGATCGTTTTCGAGCGGCTGCTGCATCACACGTTGTGGTCTAAATTTTTGTTTCCAATTATGAATGGTGGGGTTCAGAGGTACTCTCTGTCAATATCTGTTTGCGTGTTCACACACTGGACACCAAACAACCCTGAATTATCCGCTGCTTGGAGGAATTTCGCGAGCTCTTGCCCACACGGGTGCTGCACTCGGCTGATCGTTTTCGAGCGGCTGCTGCATCACATGTTGTGGTCTAAATTTTTGTTTCCAATTATGAATGGTGGGGGTCAGAGACGCTCTCTGTCACTATCTGTTTGCGTGTTCACACACTGGACACCAAACAACCCTGAATTATCCGCTGCTTGGAGGAATTTCGCGAGCTCTTGCCCACACGGGTGCTGCACTCGGCTGATCGTTTTCGAGCGGCTGCTGCATCACACGTCGTGGTCTAAATTTTTGTTTCCAATTATGAATGGTGGGGGTCAGAGGTACTCTCTGTCAATATCTGTTTGCGTGTTCACACACTGGACACCAAACAACCCTGAATTATCCGCTGCTTGGAGGAATTTCGCGAGCTCTTGCCCACACGGGTGCTGCACTCGGCTGATCGTTTTCGAGCGGCTGCTGCATCACATGTTGTGGTCTAAATTTTTGTTTCCAATTATGAATGATGGGGGTCAGAGGCACTCTCTGTCAATATCTGTTTGCGTGTTCACACACTGGACACCAAACAACCCTGAATTATCCGCT
>NW_900254.1:0-902 GCF_000209065.1 Trypanosoma cruzi | reverse complement strand
TTCCAGGGGACAACGCAAATGTGCTCGATTGTTCGAAGATCGACATTAATACTTTACGTGAAAAGGAGTCGCGCGACCGCATTTTTTTAGCTCAGTGGCAAACACGCTCACAATGTCATCCGGGGACGCGGGTTCGATTCCCGCAGAAGCCTAAGTTTTTTCCATTTTTTTTTTTTTGAATTCTTGTCTCATATTGCTTTTTAAACTTCTGGTTTGCAGGACGGTGTGCGAGTTCTGCAATCGCACTGATTCCATCTGTTTCGTGGTTTGTGCGGCTGCGGCTGCGGTGGTGGCCGCGTGAGAGTGAGTGTGAGAGAGCCATGCACCGCCCGCATACACACACTTCCTTCTCTCTCTGTGTGTGTGTCCCCTTGCATGGACTCTCGTCCTCGCCTCACCCCACGAAGCACACACAATAATGTGCCCATTGTATATATGCATGCACACCCATGCAGGCCCGTTGGTGCTCTCTTTTGCACGACACGCACCGCTGCCGTCCTGCCTGGCTGCATGGGCGGAGCACCGTAACTGTTTCTGTTTTGTTTTTATTGCATTGAGTGGGCGACCTCTCTCTCTCTCCCTGTGTGTGTGTTTTGCTTTACGGGAGCAATGAGAGTGTGTGTGCGCTGGTAGTCCCACGCTTCGGCTTTTTGTTTTGTTTTTCTTTTTGATTTTGTGGTTGAGTGCACCCATTCCGCGGCTGCGTGTGTGTGTGTGTGATGATATGAGTAATTTGCGTGTGTGCTTATCTGCCTCTCTCTGCCGTTGCTTTCTTCAGACTCTCTTGTGGCGCACAGCTGCTCTGCAAGTATAGGCGCTGACAAACACACACACACATGCACACACATGCCGTGCTTAAAACGCTGAGAATGCACGCACGCACAGGATTGTGGCTGCCGAGG
>NW_900253.1:0-902 GCF_000209065.1 Trypanosoma cruzi | reverse complement strand
TGCAGCCACGCTGCAAACCGCACAAGGTAGTCGAGGCGTTCCGCTTCCCAGTCGCCGAGGCACCGGCGCACCTCCTCTGGCAGCCCGGCGAGCTTGCCTGCGAGCCTCGAGCGGAGCGCCACACCGCACAAACGGTGCGTGACGATGGCCTCCTGCGCCGCACGCTCCATTGCGTATGCGTAGGAACGCCGCTTCCACATCCGCACAACAGCCCCCGCCTCGTTGCAGCCGTACAACACCGCACCCTCACAGTTAAGACGACGCGCCATGCCGTCTCGCAGGACTGCGTATTCGTCTGTCCCCAGCTCTACTGCCGGTTGCGACGTCACAGCGTCAAGACCGAAGGACTGCAGTGCCGCCATGCTGCTCGCGGGATCGGCACAGAGGCCTTCATGCGGGGTCGCACCACGGCAGGTAACGACGTAGAACTTCAGTGTCTCACGGGGTCCGTGGTCGGCGAGGCGTCCACATTCCCGCAGAATACCATCAAAGCATGCGGTGCGCCCCGTAGTGCCCAAATAGTCATGCAGAGCAGCGGCCCTTCCCTCCGGCAGCGCACGCAACGTGTCTCACCACACGCTCACCACACGTTTGGGAACCGCAGCGCGTCCCGTGCCCGAGTGGCATAGCCCCTAGCGGCAGAAGCGTCCGCTACATCTCCTGAACAATCCCCGCAGCAAATGCCGCACCCATCAACGTTTTCGTAAGGTCGTGTCGCACCCCTTCTCCCTCGGAAAATCCCGCGGCCACCCTTCTCTCCCGTGGCGCGTGCCATCGTGGTGCGGCCCCCGCCCCATTGCAGCCTAATAGTCCCCCATCTACTGTTGGTCTAAAATACGTGTTGTACAACTGCAAGGGGAACACCAGGCGTTCACGTGCAGTCCAGCAGAAGCCACAGCAAA
>NW_900252.1:0-902 GCF_000209065.1 Trypanosoma cruzi | reverse complement strand
TATTGCCTGCATCTTTGTTTTGTTTTGTGTTTTCTCCGTCTCGTTCCGTTTATTCGCCTTTTTTCCGCGTATGCCGCGCTTCTTCCTGTGTTTTCCGGTGTTTTTGCTTTGCTCGCACACTCGGCTGCATTTGCTGTTCCACACTCGCCATGTGCGTCTTTTCCGCCCCCTGACGCCGTCCACGGCGCTATCCCGGGGCCGACGTCCCGGACCCTGACCCCTCCCCAGTGTGGCCTGGGAGGGGGGGGGGGGGTTTTTGTACACGGTCCCAAGTGCCGCGAAGGACCCCTCATCAAAATTGAAAACCGTTGTGGAACACAACTCCTTTCAACTAACGCTATTATTGAAACAGTTTCTGTTTCAAATCCTGTTTGTGATAATTATTTACACAGGTTCTGTTTCAAAACCTGTTCGTGATAAACTTTTCCAATTTTGTCTTAGTCATTTTTTTTGATTTATTTTTTAGGTTTCAAGAAAGACGTCGGAAAACCTTTAACCTATAAGCCGGTGCTGATCCGACGCCGTTTCGAAACCTACTCGAGCAAAACTTTTTTTTTTGTCATTTGACTAGTGTTATTTTGACGCGAGTGCAAAACCTACTTGGCAAAAGAAATTTTTTTTTTTTTGACTTTATCATCGTTTTCAAAAAATCTGAAAAATCAAAAAAAAAAAAAAGAAAAAATAATAATAAAAATATTCATATATATCTATATATATAGTGATTGGTTTTATTTTTGACGCTGTATCACCCTACTTGATAACAATTTTTGTGGTCGGACTCTAAATACGTAATATAAAAGGATACAAGAGCTCCTTTTACTCAGCTGAGATCGGCGTACGTGTTTGGTGCTTGACAATAAAACTATGTAAATAAGAAAAAAAGAAAAAGGAAAAACAAATCC
>NW_900251.1:0-902 GCF_000209065.1 Trypanosoma cruzi | reverse complement strand
AGAGAGTGCCTCTGACCACCACCATTCATAATTCGAAACAAAAACATAGACCACAACGTGTGGTGCAGCAGCCGCTCGAAAACGATTATCCGAGTGCAGCACCCCTGTGGGCAGGAGCTCGCGAAATTCCTCCAAGCAGCGGATAGTTCAGGGTTGTTTGGCGTCCAGTGTGTGAACACGCAAACAGACATTGAAAGAGAGTGCCTCTGACCACCACCATTCATAATTCGAAACAAAAATTTAGACCACAGCGTGTGGTGCAGCAGCCGCTCGAAAACGATTATCCGAGTGCAGCACCGTTGTGGGCAAGATCTCGCAAAATTCCTCCAAGCAGCGGATAGTTCCGGGTTGTTTGGCGTTCAGTGTGTGAACACGCAAACAGACATTGAAAGAGAGTGTCTCTGACCACCACCATTCATAATTCGAAACAAAAATTTAGACCACAACGTGTGGTGCAGCAGCCGCTCGAAAACGATTATCCGAGTGCAGCACCCCTGTGGGCAGGAGCTCGCGAAATTCCTCCAAGCAGCGGATAGTTCAGGGTTGTTTGGCGTCCAGTGTGTGAACACGCAAACAGACATTGAAAGAGAGTGTCTCTGACCACCACCATTCATAATTCGAAACAAAAATTTAGACCACAGCGTGTGGTGCAGCAGCCGCTCGAAAACGATTATCCGAGTGCAGCACCCCTGTGGGCAGGAGCTCGCGAAATTCCTCCAAGCAGCGGATAGTTCAGGGTTGTTTGGCGTCCAGTGTGTGAACACGCAAACAGACATTGAAAGAGAGTGCCTCTGACCACCACCATTCATAATACGAAACAAAAATTTAGACCACAGCGTGTGGTGCAGCAGCCGCTCGAAAACGATTATCCGAGTGCAGCACCGTTGTGGGCAAGATCTCGC
>NW_900250.1:0-902 GCF_000209065.1 Trypanosoma cruzi | reverse complement strand
AACTCTGGTTTGCAGACGGTGTGCGAGTTTCTGCAATCGCACTGATTCCATCAGTTTCGTGGTGTGTGCGGCTGCGCTGCGGTTGTGGCCCGCGTGAGAGTGAGTGAGAGACCCCCATGCACCGCCGGCACACACATTTGTCTTTCACCCACTCTCTGTGTGTGTCCCCTTGCATGACTTCTCGCCCTCACCTCATCCCAAGAAGCACACACATAATGTGCCCATTGTATATATTGCATGCACACCCATGCAGGCCCGTTGGTGCTCTCTTTTGCACGACACGCACCGCTGCCGTCCTGCCTGACTGCATGGGCGGAGCACCGTAACTGTTTCTGTTTTGTTTTTATTGCATTGAGTGGGCAACCTCTCTCTCTCTCCCTGTGTGTGTGTTTTGCTTTACGGGAGCAATGAGAGTGTGTGCGCTGGTCGTCCCACGCTTCGGCTTTTTGTTTTGTTTTTCATTGTTTTGTGGTTGAGAGCACCCATTCCGCGGGCTGCGTGTGTGTGTTTGTGTGTGATGATATGAGTAATTTGTGCGTGTGTTCTATCTGCCTCTCTCTGCCGTTGCTTTCTTCTGACTCTCTTGTGGCGCACAGCTGCTCTGCAATTATAGGCGCTGCCAAACACACAAGCACATGCACACACATGCCGTGTTTAAAACGCTGAGAATGCACGCACGCACAGGATTGTGGCTGCGGAGGCCCTCGCGAGGGGCGAAGAAGCCTGCGTTTTGTTTTTTTGACATGTTGCTCGGTGTGTGCTGACGCGTGACGAATAACAACACGCCCCAATAAGCAGAAAAGAAGTAAAACAAAATGGCACTGAGCGGCACACCGGTAAGCCAAAAATACGCAATCACCAATAAAAAAGCCGGCGATCACCCAGCAGGCACATCAAGCCTC
>NW_900249.1:0-902 GCF_000209065.1 Trypanosoma cruzi | reverse complement strand
TAGCGCTGACGCGTGCCTCTCGTTCCTGTGGTTGGGCGCGGGTCGCCTCCAACTGCTGTTCGCGCCCGGCGAGCGCGCATTCTCGTTCTGCAAGAAGGCCGCCGGAGACCGCAATGTGAGATCCGCGCGCCGATAGGTTGTCATGCGCCTCTTCCAGCCGCGAATAAAGCTGAGCGCCTCGATTCTGCGCGTCCGCGACGGCGTGGGCGCAGTCAGCGATCGATCGCCCCCCTTCAGCAATGATGACCCCTTGCTGGACCCCCAACTCCCGGGCCGCACCCACACGATGGGCGGGAGCACCTGAGTCTCAAAATTGGGTACTTGGGGCTCCCGGGGATTCGCAACATGTCCTGTAGGGCTCGAATCCCCCCAGGGTTTGGCGATGTTTCTCGAAACCAAGCGTAAGCCTGTCATCGGGGTGGCCACAGTCAACGTCGCATCCGACGGCCCGTTTTCATCAACAAAGGCGGGCTGCACCTGCATATCGCCATGTTGGCGTACCAGGTGCGGAGGACGGGCGCCAATATCGCCCCACTCGGAGACCGTGTAAAATGAGCCAATGCCATTTCCTTAAACCAACCTCGCTGTGGCTGTAGGTTTGAAATTAAAAATAAAAAATTATCTGGCCGCTACCGGCTCACTGATCCCTAAAGTCGTGGCCTTCCAAAAATTCATAAGACAAAGAGGTTTCGTGAAGAAGCCTATAAGTTCTATCAGGATATATATACATTAACTAAGTTCGCCAGCTCTCCCGCGATCATTCGCCTCAGAAGCTCCTATGAAAAATTATATGGAGAGATGTGTTGATACAAAAATAAGCATCGATCAATGTATAGATATATCGATATGGGCATGAGTATAAAAACGTTACTTTCTTTAATGATGCATGCGTGTAGATATGG
>NW_900248.1:0-902 GCF_000209065.1 Trypanosoma cruzi | reverse complement strand
CACGTTGTGGTCTAAATTTTTGTTTCGAATTATGGATGGTGGTGGTCAGAGACACTCTCTTTCAATGTCTGTTTGCGTGTTCACACTCCGGACACCAAACAACCCTGAATTATCCGCTGCTTGGAGGAACTTCCCGAGATCTTGCCCACAGGGGTGCTGCACTCGGCGGATCGTTTTCGAGCGGCTGCTGCACCACATGCTGTGGTCTAAATTTTTGTTGCGAATTATGGATGGTGGTGGTCAGAGACACTCTCTTTCAATGTCTGTTTGCGTGTTCACACACTGGACACCAAACAACCCTGAACTATCCGCTGCTTGGAGGAATGTCGCGAGATCTTGCCCACAGGGGTGCTGCACTCGGCGGATCGTTTTCGAGCGGCTGCTGCACCACATGCTGTGGTCTAAATTTTTGTTTCGAATTATGGATGGTGGGAGTCTGAGACACTCTCTTTCAATGTCTGTTTGCGTGTTCACACTCCGGACACCAAACAACCCTGAATTATCCGCTGCTTGGAGGAACTTCGCGAGATCTTGCCCACAGGGGTGCTGCACTCGGCGGATCGTTTTCGAGCGGCTGCTGCACCACACGTTGTGGTCTAAATTTTTGTTTCGAATTATGGATGGTGGGAGTCTGAGACACTCTCTTTCAATGTCTGTTTGCGTGTTCACACTCCGGACACCAAACAACCCTGAACTATCCGCTGCTTGGAGGAATGTCGCGAGATCTTGCCCACAGGGGTGCTGCACTCGGCGGATCGTTTTCGAGCGGCTGCTGCACCACATGCTGTGGTCTAAATTTTTGTTTCGATTATGAAATGGTGGTGGTCAGAGACACTCTCTTTCATGGTCTGTTTGCGTGGTCACACTCCGGACACCAAACAACCCTGAATTATCGGCTGCTT
>NW_900247.1:0-902 GCF_000209065.1 Trypanosoma cruzi | reverse complement strand
ATCGCGCCTCCGCCATGGGCCGCACAGCCCAGGCCGAAGCCATTCCCTGCATTCTCCGCTTTGCGCCGTGCGAGCAGGGAAAACGGACTCGGTTTTCATCATCACCACCTCCGCAATCAGGGCTGTCCCCCGACAAGTGGGAGGCGTCTCCGTGAATATGACGATCTGGCTGCGACCACCCCGTTCCAATGCATTTCCTGTGGACCCAGGGACAAAACGAAAGCGGGACTACTACCCCAAATGAGAGCCCACGAACGTCCAAAAGCAGAGCCGCAGCAGGCGCCAAGGATCGCAGCACTCCTTCAGCGCCCTTTTTGCGACAAACAGGCGGGGAACACCGGGAGATTGGCCACACACACGCACGGCAAAAGCATCTCGACAACAAGAAGGGCACGACGCCAAAAATGGAGATAAGATACCCATGCGCTGCAAAGCTGGAAACTCGGCGGGAAGAAGACCAAACTCACACAGAGAATTCGCCTCCGCGTTGGAGAGTGCCGCCGAGGCGAAGCGCACCGTGTGCCCAAAAAGGCGCGCACGCATCCATTCGTTACCGTCACACCGTCGCCGATTTCACGATGGCAGAGTGTCGGGCCGCCGAGAGGGCACAACCCACCCGGCGACGACGCCCCGACGCGATCACCACCGGTGGGATTTTGCCGTCCAACATGCGGTTTTCAGTGTTAAAGCCATGACGGATTGGCCCGCCGCCGCACGGCATGCCACAGGCGGCGACCGGAAATTGCGGAGGCCGCCCAGCGTGAACTGCGCAAAGAGAGAAGCTTGCATCCACTTCGCTGCCTGGATCTGCCATCAATTAAATAAAAACACGGAGTGTACACTGGAGAGGTGGGGAAGAAGTGCTTCACGGAAAATTTGGCGCAGTTTCTCCTCCTGGGTGG
>NW_900246.1:0-902 GCF_000209065.1 Trypanosoma cruzi | reverse complement strand
CCTCTTCAGCCCAGAGTGGTGTACGTCAGCGCGGATGCGGCGAGAAGCAGCGGGGCACACGCCCACGCAGAGCTGCCGAGGCTGCCGTCAATTCTGCGAATACTTGACGGCGCACGGGTGGTCGTCGTATTTGGCGTCTCTGTAGTCGTAATGCTTGGTGCCTCTGGCGCAGTGGTCGTGGTCGTGGTCGTCGTAGTTGGTGGCTTTGTTGTCGTAGTGGTCGTCGTGGTTGGTGGCTTTGTTGTTGTCGTGGTCGTGGTAGTTGGTGGCTTTGTTGTTGTCGTGGTCGTCGTGGTTGGTGGCTTTGTTGTTGTCGTGGTCGTCGTGGTTGGTGGCTTTGTTGTTGTCGTGGTCGTCGTGGTTGGTGGCTTTGTTGTCGTAGTGGTCGTCGTGGTTGGTGGCTTTGTTGTTGTCGTGGTCGTCGTAGTTGGTGGCTTTGTTGTGGTAGTCGTAGTGGTATTTTCCACCTTAGCCTCCTCGCTGCACACGGACGGGCAGCAGCACAGGGCGAGCACCAGCAGGGCGTACAGCAGACGACACGTCATCATCGTGAGTGTGGTCATTCAGTCGTGTGGAGCTTATCTGCACAGTGAGGGACATGGAGAGCAACAGGGGAGACGAGAGGTGCGGCAGACACACACACAGAGGGCAAACCACATGAGGAGAAAGCAGCAGCCAGGCATGCACCGTACGCCGCACACCACGCACGACACACACTCCAATCCACGGCAGCAGGCACACACACACACACAGATGGAAGAGGGAGAAGCAAACAGGAGCGGCACACAAGGCTCCACCGCATGCACATACGGTGAGAGCGGTCCGTCGTGTCTGCACCCCTCACGGAGAGCACGCACACACACACGAGAATAGATGCAGCGCACACAGCAACACAAAAGGCC
>NW_900245.1:0-902 GCF_000209065.1 Trypanosoma cruzi | reverse complement strand
TGTGGTTGTGTGTGCCTGCAGCAACACAAAGCAAAGAAGTAGAAAAGAGGGAGCAGAGTATGTGGAGGGACGCACAAAAATGTACAGCGGGGACGCATAACGGAAACAACAAGAAGAAGACCGCTCAAACTCATGACTGCACTGCAGCCCAAGCAGCGGCAACTCACACAATATTTATTGAAAACAAAAAACGTCCCCCTTCGTCTTATGTAAACCCCACCACACAAAATAATTATAAATGAAAAGAAATCGTCCATTACTGCTCCACACAAATTTAAAATAAGAAAAAGATCGCCTGGCTGCCGTGTGGCCACACCAAACTGTCTGCATGTATTTTGCCCGCAAAAGAAAATTAAAAAGATGGCTGCGTGTGCTTCGACCGTCCGACCCTCCACGTGTCCGCACATCGTTTATATTTCACGGGGTCATCTGCGTGTTGCTGCTCCCCTCAGCCCCTCATCGGCGCGTGAGTGCGGCCCGCAGAGCACAGTCACTCGTGTGTGTGGGGACTGAGAGAAGCACGCAGACATGACGGGAGTCGCGTCTCTCTATCGGGAGAGTGAGCGCAGCAAAAGAAAAAGAAATCATCGGAGGGGAGAGAAATGCTCACGAGGCCGACACCGAAGGGTGCGCCACCGCATGAAATAAACACGAGAAGCAAAACAAATCCTTAAATAAAACACGGCGGCAGGGTGTGGCTGTGTGTGTGGCGCTGCGGGTGTCTGCCCGCCCTGGCCGCAAAGAAAACAAAACAGGAGGGAAGAAATGTGTGCTCCGCCCCACAGGCCCTCGTCGCACGCCCACACGTCACGGCTCCCTCAGCGCGCCGTTCGTCGCGGCCCCTCCTCATGCGTGCAGCAGGCGAGGCGCACAGGGCCGTCGTCACGAACGTGTCGGTGGGT
>NW_900244.1:0-902 GCF_000209065.1 Trypanosoma cruzi | reverse complement strand
TCTGTCTGCGTGTTCACACACTGGACGCCAAACAACCCTGAACTATCCGCTGCTTGGAGGAATTTCGCGAGATCTTGCCCACAAGGGTGCTGCAGTCGGATAATCGTTTTCGAGCGGCTGCTGCACCACACGCTGTGGTCTAAATTTTTGTTTCGAATTATGAATGGTGGTGGTCAGAGACACTCTCTTTCAATGTCTGTTTGCGTGTTCACACACTGGACGCCAAACAACCCTGAACTATCCGCTGCTTGGAGGAATTTCGCGAGACCTTGCCCACAGGGGTGCTGCAGTCGGCGGATCGTTTTCGAGCGGCCGCTGCACCACACGCTGTGGTCTATGTTTTTGTTTCGAATTATGAATGGTGGGAGTCAGAGACACTCTCTGTCACTATCTGTTTGCGTGTTCACACACTGGACGCCAAACAACCCTGAACTATCCGCTGCTTGGAGGAATTTCGCGAGATCTTGCCCACATGGGTGCTGCACTCGGCAGATCGTTTTCGAGTGGCTGCTGCACCACACGCTGTGGTCTAAATTTTTGTTTCGAATTATGAATGGTGGTGGTCAGAGACACTCTCTTTCAATGTCTGTTTGCGTGTTCACACACTGGACACCAAACAACCCTGAACTATCCGCTGCTTGGAGGAATTTCGCGAGATCTTGCCCACAAGGGTGCTGCAGTCGGCGGATCGTTTTCGAGTGGCTGCTGCACCACACGCTGTGGTCTAAATTTTTGTTTCGAATTATGAATGGTGGTGGTCAGAGACACTCTCTTTCAATGTCTGTTTGCGTGTTCACACACTGGACACCAAACAACCCTGAACTATCCGCTGCTTGGAGGAATGTCGCGAGATCTTGCCCACAAGGGTGCTGCAGTCGGCGGATCGTTTTCGAGTGGCTGCT
>NW_900243.1:0-902 GCF_000209065.1 Trypanosoma cruzi | reverse complement strand
CCTTCCCGCTCATCTCCATGGCCACCCGCAACTCCCTGTACCACAGTGTTGGGTGGGACCCCGACAAGCTGCCATTCTGGAAGCACTGCGTCGTCGTCGTCAGTCTTGCCGTTGCTGCACTGCTCTTCGGCCTGTTCATCCCCAGTATCAACATGGTGTTTGGCTTCATTGGCTCATTCTGTGGAGGTGCAACGGGGTTTCTTCTTCCCTCCATTCTCATGATGTACGGTGGCAACTGGTCGCTGCGGTCAGTTGGATGGGCGCACTACACCATCACATACGCGCTGCTCTTTGCCGGTGTCGTCATGGTGGTGTTCGGCACAGGTGCCACCATCTACGGCGTTGTGGCGGGAGACTGAGTGCGGCGCAGTGTGGAGCTCCGGCACGATTGCGCATCCATGGACGCCAGCAAGCGTGCGGTGTGCTTCTGCAGGACTTTGCTGCGGTATTGGGCACACTGGGTGCAATGTGAGGCAGGCCGTGCCCTCACCATAAAAACGCATTTGTTTCCCGTCCCCTATACGTCTGTGGCAGAGCGTTTGTGCCCCTTTTCGGGGTTTATTCATGTTTTAATATGTAGCTTTATATTTGCCAGATATCTCCTTATATATTTCTGGTCATTATGAGGTGGAATGATTTATTTTTTTATTTGTATGAATTCTTTTTTTTAACGAATTTTGTTTGTCTTTCAAATGACCAAGTATTCATTTTATGCAGCCTTAGGCGTGATGCTGGTGCAAAACATTTGTTTTCTCCCTGTTGGCTCTCTTACTATTGGAGTAAATACCAGCAATATGGTCATGTACAGGCGTTTATTAATTTGGACTCCAAAGTAAATGAAGTCCTTTAAAGGGGATTGTGAAGCGGCAAACGGGTGTTAACATTTTTACTCCCTCTATTGT
>NW_900242.1:0-902 GCF_000209065.1 Trypanosoma cruzi | reverse complement strand
TGTGTGAACACGCAAACAGACATGAAAAGAGAGTGTCTCTGACCACCACCCATTCATAATTCGAAACAAAAACATAGACCACAGCGTGTGGTGCAGCAGCCGCTCGAAAACGATATTCCGAGTGCAGCACCCTTGTGGGCAAGATCTCGCGAAATTCCTCCAAGCAGCGGATAGTTCCGGGTTGTTTGGCGTTCAGTGTGTGAACACGTAAACAGACATTGAAAGAGAGTGTCTCTGACCACCACCATTCATAATTCGAAAAAAAAATTTAGACCACAACGTGTGGTGCAGCAGCCACTCGAAAACGATTATCCGAGTGCAGCACCCCTGTGGGCAAGAGCTCGCGAAATTCCTCCAAGCAGCGGATAGTTCCGGGTTGTTTGGCGTTCAGTGTGTGAACACGCAAACAGACATTGAAAGAGAGTGTCTCTGACCACCACCATTCATAATTCGAAAAAAAAATTTAGACCGCAGCGTGTGGTGCAGCAGCCGCTCGAAAACGATTATCCGAGTGCAGCACCGTTGTGGGCAAGATCTCGCGACATTCCTCCAAGCAGCGGATAGTTCCGGGTTGTTTGGCGTTCAGTGTTTGAACACGCAAACAGACATTGAAAGAGAGTGTCTCTGACCACCACCATTCATAATTCGAAACAAAAACATAGACCACAGCGTGTGGTGCAGCAGCCACTCGAAAACGATTATCCGACTGCAGCACCCTTGTGGGCAAGATCTCGCGAAATTCCTCCAAGCAGCGGATAGTTCCGGGTTGTTTGGCGTTCAGTGTGTGAACACGTAAACAGACATTGAAAGAGAGTGTCTCTGACCACCACCATTCATAATTCGAAAAAAAAATTTAGACCACAACGTGTGGTGCAGCAGCCACTCGAAAACGATTATCCGAG
>NW_900241.1:0-902 GCF_000209065.1 Trypanosoma cruzi | reverse complement strand
GCGTGTTTGTGTTTCAGTGTGTGTCCTCCACGCACGTTGGGCGTGCAGACCGGCACCACAAACTCCAGTACTCTCGCTGTTGCCGGGCGAGAGAGAACTGAGGACGGACGTACACGGCAAAAGACAAAAAGAGCGCCACAAACCACGGCGCAACAACAAACGCACATTCGCTTCTACCGCGGTCAAATACACGCGCACACGCACGCACATGCCGTTTCGCTCCATTTTCCTTTTTCGTTTTAACCGTTGTCCAGCCCCTGATATTCGCTTACATTCATTACCGCCTTTTGCCAGCCGTGCGGCCTCGTCCCAAGCGGCCTAAATAAAGGCGCCCCGCCACGTACAAAACAAGACAAACAGCGCGGGTGAGATGCCTGGTCAAATAATTCCCCACCCGGAAATGGGGCGGGAAAAAAAAGAAAAGAAGGACAAAACAAACAGGAAGAAATGTGGACGTGCGGGCAGCACACAGAAAAACCAAACACAAAGGAAAAATAAATGCCAAAATGCCAGAACCAAACTACACATGAAAAAAGCGGGCCATCTCCACACACCGGGAGCCACACCATCGGCACTGACAGCCGCCGCACCGTGGGACGCTCCGCCCACAAATAAACCACACGAAAACACAAGAATGCATCCCCGGCGGCTCCCAACCGCGAGGTGAGGGCTCTGGCGCGGGAAGGCCGAAGCAACGCACACACACAAAAAAAAACACGCGCTGAATCCCCTCCATCTCCCAATCGCACAATTAAAATAGAATAAAATGTAAAAAACACAGACTCACACACACCGATCATTGACGGCCCAGCACACACACGCACATCCTCATCACGTGCCCCCAGCAGAAGCACACACGCACGCGGGTCGAGGGCAGGGAGTGGCACGCTCCACGGGGGCAG
>NW_900240.1:0-902 GCF_000209065.1 Trypanosoma cruzi | reverse complement strand
CACGTTGTGCAGGTCCAGCCACCCGCCGGCACCGACCGTCCCACCGCCGCAGCGCACCAACGGCGACGCAGCAGACCCCTCGACGCCCACGAAGCTCAGCACCGAGTCGGACACCGCAAGGCGCTCGCCAAGCACAATGCCGCCGCCGCTGCTCACAACCGACACGTTCGTCACGGAGAACACCGAGTGGTTACGCAGACTGAGACGCGACGAGGACGCCACATGCATCGCGGACGCGGTCGGACCGCCCGACGCCTCCAGCGACACGCCGTCAAGCACCACAGCGCTCGACAGCAGGTCCACACCGCCGCCAACGTACACCGCCGACCCGCCCGCCTGCGACGACCTCAGCACGGTGCTGCTCACACGCAGCTGCGTCTGCAACAGCGACGTCGCGTGCAGCACAAGCGGCGACGCCACCGCGTCCGTCAGCCCGCTCAGCTGGGAGTAGCGCATCGGCCCCGGCGTCACAATCGTCGAGTCACGGACCGTCACGTTCGTGTGTGCCGGCAGGTTGTGCACAAACACGAGCGAGCAGTAGCTCCCGGACAGCCCGCTCACGCTCACCTCCAGGCTCCGGTCACTCGCCGGCTCGCCGCTGTAGCCCCGCACGTATATCTGCGCACCGCCGTCGCACACGCAGTCCCTCAATTCGATGCGCAGCGCGCCGGGAAGCATCGCCGCAACGTCGAGCACCACAGCCACGCCGTTCGTGATGCACACGCCGTCCATCAGCACCGTGTCCAGGGCGCGGCCAACCGTGATGGCTCTCTCCACCGTGCCGCCCCGCAGTCGCAAAGGCACCGCATCCACCGCGGGCATCCACGCCGCCGCCGCAACCAGCGCCAACACTAAAAGCAGCACCGCCACACGCAGAGTCGCAGCGGCCCTGCGCCGCACGC
>NW_900239.1:0-902 GCF_000209065.1 Trypanosoma cruzi | reverse complement strand
CAAAAACATAGACCACAACGTGTGGTGCAGCAGCCGCTCGAAAACGATCCGCCGAGTGCAGCACCTTTGGGGCAGGAGCTCGCGAAATTCCTCCAAGCAGCGGATAGTTCAGGGTTGTTTGGTGTCCAGTGTGTGCACACGCAAACATACATTGAAAGAGAGTGCCTCTGACTCCCGCCATTCATAATTCGAAACAAAAACATAGACCACAGCGTGTGGTGCAGCAGCCGCTCGAAAACGATCCGCCGAGTGCAGCACCCTTGTGGGCAGGAGCTCGCGAAATTCCTCCAAGCAGCGGATAGTTCAGGGTTGTTTGGTGTCCAGTGTGTGCACACGCAAACATACATTGAAAGAGAGTGCCTCTGACTCCCGCCATTCATAATTCGAAACAAAAACATAGACCACAACGTGTGGTGCAGCAGCCGCTCGAAAACGATCCGCCGAGTGCAGCACCCTTGTGGGCAGGAGCTCGCGAAATTCCTCCAAGCAGCGGATAGTTCAGGGTTGTTTGGTGTCCAGTGTGTGCACACGCAAACATACATTGAAAGAGAGTGTCTCTGACTCCCGCCATTCATAATTCAAAACAAAAATTTAGACCACAGCGTGTGGTGCAGCAGCCGCTCGAAAACGATCCGCCGAGTGCAGCACCCTTGTGGGCAGGAGCTCGCGAAATTCCTCCAAGCAGCGGATAGTTCAGGGTTGTTTGGTGTCCAGTGTGTGCACACGCAAACATACATTGAAAGAGAGTGCCTCTGACTCCCGCCATTCATAATTCGAAACAAAAACATAGACCACAGCGTGTGGTGCAGCAGCCACTCGAAAACGATCCGCCGAGTGCAGCACCCTTGTGGGCAGGAGCTCGCGAAATTCCTCCAAGCAGCGGATAGTTCAGGGTTGTTTGG